>NW_010232895.1:0-22667 GCF_000690775.1 Eurypyga helias | reverse complement strand
CCGCGCCTGCTCCTGGGAGGAGCCGGGAGCTGCCGGGCGTTGCGCTGGCGCGCGCGCCCCGCTCGGGAAAAGCAGGGAGGGAGTGCGTACGCTGCGCAGGAGTTAACTGGTGTACACAAGCTTCAGAAGTGAGAAGTCCAGATTCAGGCTACGCGCTTAGCAAACAGGATTTGCTTTTAAGTGATTTGCCCAACAAGAAACAAAAACACTGCGGCGAAGGGGAGAATATCTTTCTCATATGCGACCTCCCACGCTTTCTACTCCTGAATCCCGGATGCCATCCATTGTACCGCCTCCAGTACTGCTACGAGTGAGGGAGACCCGTGCGCCCACGCACGCTTTATCCTTTCTACTGCACTCGGCTCGCTTCTTATTTCTGGATGAGTTCTGTTACCTACTTAGGGAAAATAAAAGCAGTAACAAAACCAAAACGTAACAATACCAGACTATCCCCTCAGGATGGGAGTGGAGTCAGCTGCCCAGACAGCCCAAATTTTAGTGTAATTTAGCTTCTGAATTTAGTTGCACGTGCACATATATACACTTTTTTTTTTCTGTTTGAAAGGAAAAAGAAGCTGGAAAAGCAGAAATTTGCAGCATCATACAGAAACTCAAATAGTTCCCAGCAGCACCAGCCTCTTTAGACCTCTGTACAGACTTCTGTTGTGTCAGCTCACAGTGACTGATGGCAGCAGTAGTTCTTGCACCTTTTAGAGGCACACTTCATTCCTCACTAATAAAAGGCCATTTAAATTCAGCAATCTGATGCCCAAGTTCTGGAATGGGACACACTTTTGATAATGTATCAAATCAGCTAATGTAACAGATCAGCCCTGTCCCTCAGCTCTAGCAGTTTCAGACTTTACATCTTGAAATTGCCCATCTCCTTCCCTAACCACTCCAGCACACTACCCATTCAGGATTTTGTGTCAAACCACCAACCTTCTCCCTGGTCCATCCTTCCTCTCCATATATGTCATAATTTCTTCTACTGGAAGAATTTTACTCACTTTCTATTGGAATTTTTAAAGCCTGAAGCTAAGCAACCAAACTAAAACAAGTTGTGACATTAGTTATCTCTCATGTCAATACTAAGCACTGTTCAATAATTTTCATTTACCTTAAAAAAATCCTAAATAAAATATAATGTAAATTTAGAAATCCAGTAAATGGTTATAAATTCTTCAAGTCTTCTAAGTATGGAGAAAAGTAAACAAAGAAAACAATGTCCTGAGCTTCAAAAACAATTTGGTCATTCAGGCGATTGATCCAGCAGATGTCAAAATCAGACCAGAGTAAACAATTGTAAACTAATTTAATGTGAACGCAAGGAAATCTGATAGGGAGTGCAAGTTAAATAGTACAACTGACAATCACATCACCAGAAAAAGTATTAAATGTTTATTGGGGGAAAAGTCATTGAAACCATTAGATAAGTGCCCAATAGCAATAAAAAAAGATAAACAAGAAATTCCACCTATACTTATCAATAGATAGAATACAAAGCAATGGATACTGTTTGGTCTGCCAAACCTTTGTTAGAAAGAAAACCATACAGCAACAGCAGACTCTCTCTCTTCCTTACAGACACCCTTTTTGAAAACAGAAGTGGCTTTATCTTGCCATAATTACATTCCCAAGCATATTTTAGAAAACGCAAGGAACTCAGCTGTTCCAAGTACATAACCAGCTCTAGTTCTTCCACTGCTTCTGAAGTAGACAGCATTTTGTTATGCTTCAGCTCCTCCATGCGTTAGTCTTCTCCCTCTCATCTTGGCTCTCACGCAGGCTAACCCACGTCTACACAAGAACTCAGCACTTTTTTTTTTTTTGGTGGATTGTTTATTTGCAAACTAAAGTCAGTTCCGGAGGTCAAACTGAAAGTGACAAAAAATAGAAATACTAGGATTACATGTTTTTATGCTTCTGAAATATTTTATTTCAGGCACTTTGGATTTAAAACATAAAAGCTTTCTACATTGTGGGAGGACTAGCTTCAAACACCTTTTGAAAAAAGGACTTTGGCCCACATTATATGGATGTTAAGTGAAGTTTTGGGTTTTCCTCAAAGTAAAAAAACCAAACAATTGTCCTTTTATTTTTTTTTTCCCCAGAGTTTTTTTCCTCCCCATTTTCAGTTTGGCTGTCAAATTGAATAGAGTCTCCTCTGCACTTCCCCTGAATCAAGATTAGCACAAAACATTTGCAACCATGTCCCAGACTGTACAGTATTTATTACCTCCTAAATTGCCTTGTAAAATACTACATGAAAGAGAAATGGAAATAACGCATCTAACTTCAATAAAATATGGTTTGCCTAAAAGGTCTACATCACAGCTTGGAACTTTTGCTGCAGTAGATAAACTGGAAGGAGGATTAGGTGTCTGACAGCTGCTGTATTTTGGTCAACCTTTGCCACTCTACAGGGATAATGCCCCTTTTTAGCCAAGTACAGCCCACAGGCTTCACTAATGCAGCCTTCAGGGAAACAACAGAAGTTGAGCAGGTGAAAGGTTTTTTAAAGTCACCTTTTTTCTGTGTTTCATCCAACTATCATAGTTTGATTGGAATGAACAATCAGTTTCTTCAGTGAACAATCAGTTATTAGGCAAATAGTGAAGACCAGGGCAATAAATTCAGTGTAGTGTCTCAACAATGTGTTCTCCAAGAAGAGACACCAATTTGTTTGCATTAAAAATGCTGAATTTTCCTGTGAGCAGCCACTGAAATCTCTAACTCATTAAGAGCCACTTCTGTGATTCTTTCAACTTTTTCTCCTGACGGAGCATGGGTACACAGTGAAATAATAGCTATAGCACATCTCTTTTACAAAATCAAAAACCAATCTATGGAGTGAACTTCAAGTGCCTGCTTCTCCCCTCTCAGTGGTGAACAGTACTTTACTCACACAAAAGTCCCTTCGAGATCCAAGGAAAAGCCTGCCTGATGAAAGCTGCCCTACACTGCAGCTTCCAATCACTGTTAGGAGAAGAAACATTTCTCGGTAGCAGCATTAATGGAACTGAAACTGGGAAAGTGACATTTGTTAAGAAATCAGTTTAAAAACACCATCCCTATTCTATTCTATCTGCAGAAGTGCCACATATTATAGACTAGCTGGAGGACATAGATGATGAGTGTATAACTTACTGCGAGCAGTAAGAGTTCAGTATAGAGCTTGGTAGTTGTTATTATCATTACCTGCCATGTCAGCAAGGGAAACAACAGCAGAGAAGGGAACCCAATTCTGGCCACACACTGAGCATCACTATAAAGAAAATTAAACAAATTACTTAGAGAGGTAACATGGTATACGTTTCCACCTTCTGCTTACATTCCAGTAAGCAGAATTCTGCTCTCAAGAAGCATTTCCAAAACCCATTTTTTCCTAAGAATCTTATATACAGACTCCTGAAAAAAGCTAACATCATTTGTACATCAGAACACAGTTCAAGATTCAGCTCCTGATAAAAGGCATAATGTATTTTTCGTAAAACAAAACTTTGCCCACAGCTACATTTTAAGTTTTAATGAAAGCCAACGAAGAACAGCTAGAACTCAGACATGAACATTATTTGTATAAAGCCTGAGAAAACTAAAAAAATTGTTACTGCAGCCCCATTACATCTACTGCTGATTTATAAAAGAGTTTATTCTTTTCTCCTGTGAGATCTCCATTTTGGCTGTAATAAATGCCACCCACCTACCTGAGAACACATCAAGACACCCAGATTCATATGCACTTCCTAGAACATCCTACATTTCAGTCAGTGAACCAAATGCCTTCAGGGGAGCTATGTGGGTGAAACTTCAGCAGCCACTATGCACTGGAATGAACCCACAGAGCCAACTGATAGAGAGCAGAAATACCCCATCTCCTGCAGACACGCTTCTCACCCAGGGATCAGCCATCTCTCTTCTCAGTCCTGATCTTCAAGGCAGGCCACAACACACTTCAAAAGATAATCCAGGGAAATGAATTTCATAGCACAGAAATTTAGCAGGTATTAAAACCTGTATTTTTTGTTTAATGGCTCATTGCAGTTCACCCCCAAGATAACCCCTGGCTGCTTTTTAATGCGATGAATGAGGCCTCTCTCTTTTCTGTATGAGGTAATCTCTTAATCACCTCTCCCCCTGCTAATAGTCCTCTTCTCCACTAATCTCCCCTCTATTTCACAATTATTGACGGTTTGGGTTTTTTTTCTCTCAGATGATCTATCTGACATTTAGCCTAATGCCAAGTAGCTATTCTCAGTTACTCTCAAACCTGATGCTCAAAACTTGGCTTTTCCTTTTTAGTTATAGAAACTGATCTAATTTAAAACCTTTTTCCTGGTCTTTCCTATTTTTGTGTAACATCTTGCCTTACACAGGATGAGTTACACACTGCCATAAACTATTCCTGAAAAATGATGGAAGGCTGGAAGTGTGATGCAAGAAACGCTACTGGACACAGAACCACTCCGTTTGCTGATTCTCCAGGGAAAAGGATTGCGACTGGCACGGGCAGCACCCCATTTCTTTTAACAAGCAGTTTTTAAAAAATCTTCCACCTTAACTGGCAATTACCAAGGAGGACAGTGGGTGGTGAGGAATGAGAGGAAAGACTACATGAAGGAAACAACTTCCAGAACCTTCACAGCTTGCCAAACACACTATTAACCAACAGTAATTACAGCACTACAACCTGCTGTTTTGGGAGCCAGGAGGCCTGAAGCTAACCACCCCAGCCCAGTTAGCCCCACCTGCTGCACCAGTACTGGCTGGATTTAAGGGAGAGAAAGCCCAACAATTAAGGGTTAGTAGAGAAACAGACTGTTTCTACAAGGAATAGGAGGTTGGACTGGGAACTGCTTGTAGGTGGTACCTTGCCAAAGGCTATCAGCTGGGCCGTGGGTGTGATGTGCCCTGCGTAGCAGGGTTACCTGCCAGCTGAGGGAGAGGTGGTAAGCAAAGCTGTCGGTGCTGGATTTGCCTTGCAAGGGAAGGGGGTTGTGATGTAGCTTCTGTTAGCGCTGTGTTTTGAATTAAGGGTTGGAAGTAAGATACAGAGATAGTGTTGCTCAGTTTCTGAAACCTCTCGGGATGCCAGGCCTGTAGGGGCTCCTGCTGTCACTGGGTTTCTTTCTTGCTGCTCTGGAACATGCCAAAATCTTTCTGAAAGTGCTACTCGTAGCTGCACTCAGATATAAAGGAAAAATTCTTTTGTATGTTCCTGACAGATTTTAGTAGTTTAAGTGTTTGATAAATCAGATGAGGGGGCAAAAAAAAAGTGTGGCTAGAAACTTTTCCTTCTGCTTTGTTTGCATAATTACTGACCACAGTGAGCCAATTCAAATAAAACCCCTAATCCTCTATAGTTTCCTAACTATTGTTACAGAAAAGTGAAGTGTAAGTTAAAATAGTTCTTTGCCAGAGAGAACAGTGTACTGCAGGTTGGGAGAGCAGGTGAAGTCCTTAAGTAGCAATCAAACGCGCTATATGTGATGAAGAGGTTTCTGCTTCCAGATCCATGCTTTTGCCTCTTCCTTCCTTCTCCTACCTGATGTGGCATGATTGTTCAAATCCAGTCCTAACAAAATGACCCAGGTTAGAAGAGCACTTACGATTAAAGGCCATGCAGTTCACTGGGATTATTTTGCCAAGCGTGAGTAAGGCTTGCCTTGATGCCAGCAAAACTAAGCGTAATAGCTTGTGATGCGGTAGGGAGCTGCAATCTCACAACCTGCTTTAGGTGAAGCTGGAATAACTTTTCTCATTGTGTCTTCGGGTTTTCTGTCCTAATCTCACAGACTCTATTTGGCTTCCATGTGTAGTTTTGTTGCCAAGGATCATATTTTTACATTGGAGCCTAGACAAATAAAAGGCTCAGCTAAAGTTTAGCACCATTGACACCTCAGCTGTTGTACAGTTTGTGCAGGAAGAAACTGTTTCTTACTCAGTTTTTATGCTAATACATCTGTTTCAGACACAATGATGTATGTTTTGTGGGTTTTTTCCTCCCACCTTGGGAGGAAAAATAAATAAATAACAACAAAAAAATTAAAACAACACAGTTAAACCAAACTGTTCCTAGATGCTTGCAGTTATACAGGCAAAACCCCTGCCTTGTATTGCACTCATAACAAGGTATGTTATTCTCAGTATAGGTATCCTCCTAACAGTGTAAATCAACCTAGTTTAATGGGACTAGTTAAAAACCAAAGAAGGTCGATATTGGCTAGTAAGGATGATTGAGCCAATCACGGTGAATTTGAAACGTCGTGACTGTGTGTACTGTTACAACAGTATGTCTGAACTGTGGCCAGGGGATCACTCAGGTGTAGAGGAGGTGATAAACTGCGTTATCCTGTGCATGACTAATGGCCAGTTTCTGGTACTCCAGTCTCCCCAGTGGGAGACAAGTACAGAGGGCAACAAACACTCTGAATAAGGAAAGGCATCTGTTTTGGCAATGCTATCCTGATATACCCTAGTGTTAATCTAATCTTAACTAGATTGAAATCTTATATAAACCAGAGCTTTGAGTTCCCATGGATAAAGAAACAGATTTTGCTTTTTGAAAACTGCATATAGGTTTTGTGTTATATACTCTTGTATATATTCTCTGTCAATAACTGTACTTTGGGTTGTGTTCAGAGACACCGGAAGCTTCTTGTGATTAAATTAAAATGAAATCTGAGAAACAGAGGGATCATAAAATGTGCAGGGCCCCTACTGTAGTGAAATAAGTGTCACTTTCATCTTTAGCTCAAAAAGTTAAGTTCTGTGGCCAACAACAAAACACACCTGACAATGTTAATCTGTTTTATTTAGCAGATCATTTTCTGAATACTTACATCAACTTTTTCAGTTATATAGGCATTCAAGTAACATTTTATTGCTTTGTGTGAAGAACCTTGCATACCACAGGAATGGAATACCTGTTTGTCAGGTGTCTTCTACAAGTTTGCTTCTTCGTGGCTCTCTGAAATGTTACCCAAAATCGACCAACAGTGACTTAGACTGGTTTATGTGCTCACTAAAGAGACCTTTAGTCAATTAAAGGAAAAAAGAAGAAATCTGTAGATTATTAGCTCTATAGTTGCACTGCTCATTATTTTGCACAATGTGCTTTATAGTAATTCTACAAAATCGAAGTTATGAAGGCAAACAGGGGTACCGTATTTCACCAGCGATAAGCCCCTGCTGTACAGATGTTCATTTTGGCTGTTGCTAGTGCATAGATAGATTCACCTCTAATACATGAGATTTGGGAACGAAGAGGAGATAAACACATATCAAGAAAATAATAAACCTTAACGTAGGATTGAAATAATCTCTCAAAATTACAGCAAATACAGATATTGTTCGCCATTAAATGTATAATATTTGCATGAAAAAGCATTTTCCTTTCTTTTTCATAACGCTAATTTAAGTGGCAGGTGAGTGGTTTACAAATCTAGCCCGATCGCACCCTCCCGTGGCGTTCTTAATAACTGCACGACTCTTAGCTGCTCTTTGACGGTGCGTGTTCACAGCCCCAGCGATGATGGAGCAGAGGGCAAGTTGGAGCTTTAGCTTCATGTCTCTCTCTGAGACATGAAGCTAAATACATCACATTGGCTACTCTAGGAACGTTTTGCATTATCCATGGAAAAGTGGTTTGAAGGGAAGTGAGCTTTACCAAAATCCTAAAATCGATTCAAATATACTTCACAACCCATTGGTAGTACGATTAATACAAATAAGAATATAGAAATAGGAGATATGTGTTTGAAGAAGAAAAACTCAAATTTGGCTGAAAGTTTTCATCCCAAAATCCTGAAACAAACTAGATGATGACAACTGTGGAATCAGTTCCATGGGAAACATTTCAAGTAAATATATAAAGTCAGGGTGGTAAGTGGTTAGAGAACAGGCAATACAGCATCTGATTGTATAAAGAAGGGAGAGCACAGAAGTGATTAATATCTGAAAGGTCCCCGAATTTGACCCGAGTTGTCTACAATGATTTAAAATAAACAGCAAAGTGGTGAATAATCAGATGTGAATGTAGGAAAGATTATATTGGACTTAACTGGGGTATTTTCCCCCAGAAAATAACTTGATTTGCTAGCAAAGACAGCGTGACACACTTTATTGTGGTGAACATTAATAAAACACATTACACAGTGCCACTAAAATTTATTAAAGCAGCTGGCAAATTTGATAAATTTTGTAAGGATTATTATACAGGCAAGGAACTGGCTGAAAGAGGTAAGGTACTGAATGACTTTTGAATGGTGAATCCAGCTAGAAGAAAGCTATTGGATTTTAATGTAGTCATTAGTGGTCTGACATAAATGTTACCAGTGCTCTGTTGACCAAAAAAAAATATTAGAAGGCATTATTTACATTATGCAGAAAAAAATGTTTGATCCCAAGAAACAGAGTCATGAAATTCTACAATACAAATTAGAACATCAAACTTCTGAAGAGTAATAACAAAGAATGTGCTGTAAGGAGAATGTAGTAGTTGGAAATAGCAAAATAGGTTGATCTAGTTTATGCAGGATTATAAGTGTGATAGAGTTGAAAAAAAATCAGGATTTACTTACCAGCTGAGGTATTTCCTGTATAAATAGAAGTAACACTGGTAAGACTTCAAAATGGAATATTCAACTAAATTGGTATGCAGAAAAGACACACGCCACTGGCACATGTGCAGAAATGACTACTGAGGTGACCAAGGGAAGAAAAACAAAGGCTGAATGAGATTAGATGTGACTGTTGCACATAAATAAGTTAACCAGGTAAACACTGGGGAGGGAAATCCGCTAAAGCAACAGGGCAATGATGAAAAAGAACAAAGAAATATAAACTGACCATTTATAAATTAAGATTAGAATTTAGGAGAAAGATCCTAAGCTAGAAGATTGAGTTTCTAGAACAGACTTCCAGTTGGAACGTGAGAACAAAAACTTCAATGGTGAATCTAAGCAAAAGGAACAAGGTGATACAGTGCCTCCAATAACAAGAATGGCATTTGATCCTTGTCTCTTCCAGGTCAATATCCTTCTTAAACTGTTATTCTGAAAATTGATTAATTGTGTCTCTTTGCAAATATGACCCTTGAATGTGAATTTATTAGCTTTACACTATTTGTATTTTATCCTCTGTGCTGGATTTAGTCAGAAAGGAGTTAACTTTCTTACAGTGGCTGGTATGAGGCTGTGTTCCTGGATTTACACTGAGAAGAGTACTGATAAGGTGTCTTTTTAGCCGGTGCTGGAGAACGCCTGAACCAAATTCAAGGTCTTTCTCCACTTCTGACACTGCAGCTGCATTCCCAGCTCTCACTGTCTCGCTACAGGCAGTGCAGGGGACACACAGTTCAGGCACCTGACCCCAACTGACCAAGGGAGTATTTCATTCCATAGTGTGCCATGCTCGCTATATAGACAGGGAGGGGGTCTGGGAGCCATTACTCTTATTCTTTCACTTTCTTTCACTTGCTAATGCTCTAACTCCTCTGTTAGCTGATTTGCTAACTCCTTTGCTGGCTCATTTGGGAGTTAGCTGGTGGGTCTGTTTGTTTTCCTGTTTGTGCTGTCACTGACAGGGCTCACCTGGACTCTGCTGTGATGGCTCTCTGGCTCTGACACTCACTTCTTGGGACCTGGTTGTGCATTGGTCAATGGGTGGTGAGCAGTTGTAGCATATTGTATCGTATGTTTTATTTTCTACTATTTTAATTTCTTATTAGTCATTGTATTGTTATATATTGACTTAGATTCAATTAGTAAATAGTTCTTATCTCAATTTTATGAGCTTCCTTGGTCTTTTTGTTGTTGTTGTTGTGGTTGGTTGGTTCATTGTTTTCCACTCTGCTGGAGATGGGGAAGGGGAATCTGAGAGAGTGGCTGCGTGGTATTTTGCTAGCCGGAGTTAAACCACTACAGCCCCCAACTGACTAGGAAGCCTCTGTGGAGATATCCAGACCTATACAACATGACATCATACATAGCACCACTCTGCCAGAACAAACTGTCCTTCAGGAAATGTTGAATCTTCCATTCGCTGTCAGCCCAGCATTACCTGTGGTGGATCAGAGATTTCCCAGATGATCCTATCAGCTAAAGACGGGTTGGATGTGCTAATGTATTAGAGCCACCCAGAAAGAAGCTGAATGCTACCTTCAAAAGGTAAGAATGTATACTGGAATGGCTATGCAGTGAGGGATTGCAAGCATAGAGGCCACACAGTTTGGATCATCCTCCCAGAAGTTTGGGAGACAAATTTTATTTAACCAGTGAGGTACTGCTTAGCTGACCACAACTCAACTGAAAAAACGTGGGAGTCTAAGACTTGCTATTGTGAATGGGAAGTTCTATTACCCACCACTTCTAAGGAATGACCATCATGACTTTAGATTACACTGGTTGGAACCTCCACCCTTTCTTCCTCCCCTTTACTTTTCTTCCTTGTTTTAACTTTCCTTTTGAGATTTTAACTATTACACTACTTTTCTTCTCCATACAAGGTAGGAGTCATCCACATTAGGGGCCAGTGCTCTGCTTTCCCCAAGATCCCACATTATTCAAACATGTAATCTTTTGCTCACAGACGTTCTCTTCCCAGCAGCAGCGAGAGTCGTGCTACACTACTACCCAAGCCTGATTTCCATTATGAGCAACAAGCTTCAGATTTTCTTTACTGAGAAGTTCTTGGCGAAAGTAGAGATATGTTTCTGAAGAAGTGAAGGTCCCTCAGTAATTGGAACAATCTATTTTAAACTGCAAAATGGCACAGAAGATGAGCCTGTTTAACATCCATCTGAGAAATAGTAATTTGCATGGTGCTTGAAGTAAACTCTGCCAAATGTGCTTGCACGAGCTACTCAGTTCAGAACTACTTCTCTTGTTTGCTTTTAGCAGTTTTATTCATTTTCCTCTTCTGCGGGACTACAGAGCATCTTGGACTGAAAGGTATTTCATCAGTACAATCTGGATAACATAACTGGTCTGCTTCTCATTTACCCTGGTAGTCATATGAGTCAAGCCCTATGATTTACTATTTCAGATTAGAAAAAGAAATACATAATAATCTTAAAGATTGGGGCATAGGGATTTCTGAAGGTCAAATGTATTGCACAACTAAGTTTAGGAGAAGAATTGGGAGGAATAAATTTATATTTTTTTTGCTCAGTTACCATAGACAACTACTCAAGGTTGGGTCTGTACTTAGAATTTTGTTATTTCTGCTGCTTGTTTATGCTATTCCCATCAAGTTTGTGTGAGATAAACTAGCATATGAACATTCAGTGCATTAACTGGTCTTTGGTAATAGCACAGAAACATGCCTTCACTTGTGGTAAAATCTTGCTCTCATCTTATTTCAGATAACAGGGCAATTGGCAGTTGACATTAGACTTGAAATAATCTAATTTGGATGACTATTCACCTAATAGTTAAACTGTGTCTCTTCTATTTATATATTCTGCATTAAGGCGGACTATGTGGGTTCAGACTTGCTGAGCCGGAGCAAAGAATGCTGCCCTACCTTATAAACTCTGCCCTAGCTGGCAGGCAGAGAGGATGAGCTTTCAGCTGTGGCTTAGGGTGTAGCTCTATGTAGGAAGGAACAGAATTTTCTCACGTTGGTTAGAGACATACGACTTTATGCCTTAAGGCTGGAGAGTAATATGGTGTTTGTTTGTTTGTTTTTTCCCTTCTGCTGGAATGGGATAAAATTTTATTATTTAATTTTTCATAAGAGAAAGAGAGTAATTTCTTTTCCTTACAAAAAAAAAGTGTGCATGTGTATATGTACTTATTCATACATGTGCACATGTATATGCATTTACATACCTGCAGAAACTTGCAGAATTTTTTTCTAAAACATGTAAAACACTGGCCTATATAGCATGAGGGCAACTGTCCTGGTGGGTATCACATTTGGACAGTTGTATATATTACATTACCTGATGAATTCAAGTATAATTTCCAGTGAATGTGAGCTATACTAGAAAGCCCTGAAAGCAGTATCTTTGCATGCTGAACAAGTTACAAGATGCTTAACTGCAAGCAGTCTTGGGTGCTAGCAATCTAAGTAACTCCAAGTGATCCGGCTTTAAATGCACTATATCAGTGCACTTTAAATGCACTTCATCAGTAGTTATATTACATTACCTGATGAATTCAAGTATAATTTCCAGTGAATGTGAGCTATACTAGAAAGCCCTGAAAGCAGTATCTTTGCATGCTGAACAAGTTACAAGATGCTTAACTGCAAGCAGTCTTGGGTACTAGCAATCTAAGTAACTCCAAGTGATCCGGCTTTAAATGCACTATTTATCAGTAGTATCACAAACTACTAGTAGTAGCAATATGTAATATTAGGAAATTAGTAGCAGATATTAATAGCAGTATGTAATATTAGTAAGTAATGATGACATAATAGTAACATCCTTTCTTAAAAAAAACCCCAACCAAACAAAAAAATCCCATGTAGAACACCAGCAGTCTCTTTCAATGTGTATTCATGGAGAGGAGCTTCATAGTGCTTTAAAACATTCCTATTTCCGTCACATTCTTCAGGGGTCTAGTTTCAGCCTCCTCCTCTGCTGTTATTGATCCTATGCTTATTTAACAAAACCCTACTTGTTTCACATTTCTGAATTTTACTCACTGTTACTCTTTCTGTTACCTATTCTACAATGTATTAGGAATGTATCTCTTCCTGCCTGATCCATGCAACTAAGATGTTTACCATGTTAACCTTGTTTTCCTCGTCTTTTTCATTCCTCTCGTTTTATACCATCTTTGCCAAAGACAGTCTGGGTGATCCTGAAGGTACCCTCCAGCCCTGTTTTTTATGATTCTATGATCTTCAATCAACACAGATATCTAAAGGCTCTTTGTTTCCTCAAAAAAATTTCAAGATCCACTACTTCTGTACCTTCTTGTACAGTTCCGCTGCATTCTCTGTTTTCTTACCACTAGACAAGTGTCATCCATTCACAACTCTCATCTTTCCTTGTTTCTGACCCTCTTACCAGTGCCTTTCCTTTCACACCTGTGAATAAATTCAAAAGTTTTGAGGGAGGATCTAATTGTCTTGTTTCTATCTATTGGAAGATTTTTGGATCCAAAGATTACAGATCTAAACCAACATCTTAGTCACGACAACTGCTGGAAGCCAATGCATGCACTAGTAAAACACATTTTTGCAGATAATGTCGTGAACTAAAAGCAGCTGGATCCTTCATGTGTCTCCTGAAGTAGTCCCAAATTAGACTGTCACAGAAGTGGTCTAAAACTGCCCAGGCAATTTGAATTCAGGCTGCATCAAGATGTGGCCTTTAATTCTATGGTTTCATTTGGTTTTACCACAGTATTGCTGCCTCATTCAGTGAATAGAAAGTTATTTAGTATTCATTTATAATAAACTCATTTGTAATCAGTATCTAGCACTAGACTTTAATGAACATCATCAAAATATGATAGAAAAATTTAAAATATATTATTAAATGCTAAGTATTTTTAAAAATACTATGTTTAAAGACAGCTCCATCTAACTGCAACCACTTAGTAGCACAGAACGCTTCCGCAAATACTTGCCTGATACATCTCACAATAAATATTCTGAAAGTGGGGAAAATGCAATTATAGACCAACTTTAAATGTGTCATATAACTTACCCGGTGGCAGCATCCTACAGTGATTCTGTGCCACAGCTAAAAGTGGTAGTTCAGATCATCCTACCAGAATTTATCTGCCACAGCCACGGAACTGTTCTTTTTCTTCTTATCATCACCTGCCTCATGTGCTGTGTCTCAATTTTTTTAATGTATGACAGAGCAAGCCTACAGGCAACAGCCTACTTACCTATACAATCCTAATCCTGTACAGGTTCACACAAGAACTGCACTTGAACTCCCTGTCAGATATTTTTTTACCATGCTTCCCGCATCTCCTCCATGGTACCTGAGCTAGCGATTTACGACAGGCTCCTGGTCCAGCCAGTTCCAACTCACACCTTCTCATTACATTTAAGTTGCTACCTTTCAACCTTTTTCTTCTCCAGTCAATTAGCTCTCAATCCCTCCTTTCTGTTTTCCTCATTATCTCCCAGTGTCACCCTCCTGTTTTGCAACACACATCCAGTCTGGTTTTGTTGCCCAATCATTACTTCCCTCCCAGCACCAGAATCCTTGTCCAGCCCATCTAATCTTCTTGCTCAACTGGTCTCTAAGTCTTCCTTGGGCTTCCTGGCCCAAGGTGGCTCAGTCTCCTTTCCTGAATAATGTCTTGCAAAGTGACTCCAGTTTCTGTAGCCCTTCTTCACTGATTTCTTGTCAAGCCATTTATTTCTCTCCCACTCTCAATCTTGCCTCATCCTAATGCACTCCTTTCGTCCCTTATCTGGTTTTATCCCACTTCATTCAGATCAGTTGGATCATTCTTAAAGCCAAAACTGTTACCAATGCTTAGTCCCCATGTCTAGCTGCATTTTATTATAGAGTGGCTATTACAGAAAAAGGTTTTGAGCTTGCACAGTATTCAGTCAACAGCTGCCTGCTTAGTCTCTATGAAGGAAGGTTGCAGAGACTTGGATAATATATGATTTGTAAGGAAAATGATGGTGCACGGTTGCCTGACAGGGTGATGTAGTTTGCTTAGCAGCAGGAGATATGAGGGACCTGAACCTACCGAAAGATGGCATCTCCAGCCCTGTCGGTAGCCCAGAGCCAAGAACTGTCACGCAAGGCATGCAAACCTATCTTTTTCAAGAGTCAGTAATTTGGCAGTGTGAAGGAACAAGTGAAAAACTTATTGAATAATTCAATAATGCTACATGGGTATCATATATGACCTCTTATTCGTAAGAGTAGACCATTAGGCTCTTAGAATGTTCAGTGTCTCTGATCTGGCTAATCAGAAGGGCTGGTATAATAATTACCAACTTGTGAAACAATGGGTGGAGATAGAGTTTCAATTTTGGAAATCTACTTCAAATTACCACATTGCTTCTCCACCTTCTATCTTCCTTCAGCTGGTGAGTGTGTAACAAAATTGAGCCTGAGTGTTAATAAATGCAAAGTATTACATACAGAAGAGAAATTCTGATTTTACTGTAATTCTCTAAAAAAATCTGAACTATATTGACTCAAAATAATGGTTAAAAAATAGTGTACTTGCCAAGGATAGAAGTTTAATGTGTAAAAAGTACTAAGTAGTTTCAAAGAGAGGAAGTAGGAGACAGTAATTTCTAGGAATATGCCAACAGGGAGAGTTCTGCAGAGTCTAAAAACTGGAACCTCACTACTGGTATTTCATGGCGATTAACTGAGCAAATAGATCTGCACAGAGAGTCTTAAAATTCTTGTTCTATTATATTACCATCCAATCTACATTACCAAAGTTAAAACCAAATTACACTATGTTTAAAGAACACATCATCATAATATATGTTAGTGGCCACAGTTCCTGGAAAACAGAAACATGGGTCTAATGAAGTCATCATTGTTTAAACCTAATGTCTGCTGCCTCTCAACCAACTATGAGAGGTATATGATACCTTTTTGAGCGGTTATAACAATTCAAGCTTCAACACCTGGAATAAGAAGGACATGCTACACTTCCTTCTTATTCCAGGTGTTGAAGCTTGAATTGTCAGAAACCAACTAAGAGGAAAATGGCCATAAAATGGAAAGCAGGAGGTTCAGCCTGAACATGAGGAAACACTTCTCTCCTGTGAGGGTGACAGAGCACTGGAACAGGCTGCCCAGTTTTACATTAAATAAAAGAAAGCTGAGTTCTTACTACAAATCAGTGGTTTGCTCTCTGAACAGTGATGACACAGCTTTTCAAAAGTTATGTCTCTCTCGTATAAGCTAGCATCTGCCAGCTAGCATCTGTGTTGCAAAGTATGGCAATAAAGCATAATGACCTAGAAGCTTGTTAGATTTTCTTAATACGTTGAAAGTACTTTATTTTTCCACTGCACCATTCTTGGAAATGATTGGACCATGCTGGCATGACATCTTTTATTAAAGAAATTATTAACCAAGCTGAAATAGAAAATTTCTGCCAACTTTGTTTGCATTATAAATCTGCAAAGATATAAACAGCAGAAAAGCACTGCTTACAAGGGATTGTGGGGCAATCTTAAAAGAATTACAGGTCCACTTAGGAAACACGGTTACTTGTAAAACTTAACTTAAAATGCCTTTGCTTAAATTACCAAATTCAGATACCCAGCATGACACCTTGACTTTGAAAAAATCCACTATACTGTTCATTAATTCCTTTTCAGTAAAATGTTCCTTAAATTCCTTCAGTTTTCTCACTTTCTGATGAAAAAGGGAACAGCTTTTACCCAGACATCATTCTAAAGACTACAGGAAGTTACCATTGGTGACTTCTGGTCTTCTGTTTTATGTATCTAATAAAGCAGTACAATATTTGAGATAAGCTAGAAATAAATGTTGAGCAGTGAAATATCCTGGCTTTCAGATTTCCAAAAAGAGCCCAGATTAAACTGAGCTGTGATTCACTTCAGGAAAAAACTGAACAAGCTAAACAAGAACATTCAGTTTTTGTTACCATTTTTCTACCCACTCACCTATTCCAAACAAGATAGGCAAGTGAAGCACAAAATGCTAACTGACACTTAAGAAATGCAGAGTACTGCATTTTGGAGCAAAAAAATCTAATTCTGTATTTATTTAACACAGATTGTCCAATGATATTGACTCACAAAAGGAATATCAGCATTCTAAACATTGATATGGACAACTCAGTGAAGACATCTCTCTGTAAAAAATCAGAAACCAACTAAGAGGAAAATGGCTATAAACTGGAAAACAGGAGGTTCAGCCTGAACATGAGGAAACACTTCTCTCCTGTGAGGGTGACAGAGCACTGGAACAGGCTGCCCAGTTTTACATTAAATAAAAGAAAGCTGAGTTCTTCCTACAAATCAGTGGTTTGCTCTCTGAAATGTTAGGTGCATTTTCTGGACCAGCAGTATATGAGTAAGTATAATACTTAATGACAACAAAAATAGAATGGATGTCAAACACCATACTTCAGAACTCAATATGTAAATGTTTGAAGTTAGAGGAAGATTCACTATGAAAGCAGATGTGTGGAGTCTATACTGTGTAATTTTGGAGTATCTGATATATTTTGTGCACAGACAGGAGATCAGATCGTTTCTGAGTCTGGTCTAATAATGGTAATTGCTATGTACTTTCACATTTTCACCTGGACTTTTAGATTTATGAGCTGTGCTCATAAGAAACGATCTGTGATCTTGTATTTTGGAAAGGCATAAGGTATTAAGCAGAGGTAAAATTAGGTTTTATAGAGGATAGATCACAGTCACATCAAAAAAAGCAGGTGTATAGAACAAAAAATATAAACAGAAATCAAGGAAATGCAGTTTGTAGATTTGTATGTAGCAATTAAGCTTTTATGGGTTATGGTGCCAATTAATAAAAATTAAGACAAGTACTCCTATCTATACCCATACAGTGGGGAAGTAAGGCACTAATGGCACAAAGTGGGCAAGCATCAATATATTTAGAAGTCAACGCTCTCCTAAAACTCTCTAAGCATTATTTTTTCTATATACCTGTGCTGGGTTTAGTCAGGAAAGAGTTAAATCTCGTCACAGTGGCTGGGATGAAGCTGTGCTCCTGGATATACACTGAGAAGAGTACTGATAAGGTGTCTTTTTAGCTGGTGCTGGGGAGTGCTTGCACCAAATTCAAGGTCTCTCTCATCTTCTGATACTGCACCTGTGGTCCCAACTTTCTCCTGCTACAGGCAGTGTGTGGGGACACACAGTTCGGACAACTGACCCAAACTGACCGAAAGAGTATTTCTTTCCATAGTATGCCATGCTTGGTACATAAGCGGGGAGTGAGCTTGGGGGCCATGACACTTTCAGTTTCTCACTTTCTAACTCCTCTGTTGACCGAAAGAGTATTTCTTTCCATAGTATGCCATGCTTGGTACATAAGCGGGGAGTGAGCTTGGGGGCCATGACACTTTCAGTTTCTCACTTTCTAACTCCTCTGTTGGCTGTTTTGTTAACTCCTGTGCTGGCTTGTTCGTGAGTTGGTGGATTTGTTAGTTTTCCCAGTCGTGCTGTTGCTGATAGAGTTCACGTGGACACTGCTCTGATGGCTCTCTGGCTCTGACTCTCACTTCTCGGGACCTGGCTGTACATCAGTCAGCAGGTGGTGAGCAATTGTAGCATATGTTTTATTTTCTATTATTTCAATTACTTATTATTAGTACTATTTATATATACTCATTTATACGTATTATTCATTTAGAGTCAAATAGTAGATAGTTCTTATCTCAGTTTTATGAGCATACTTGTCTTTTTCCTCTGATTCTTCCCCGCCACTGGAGGGGGGGTGGGGGTAAACCTGAGAGAGACGCTTTGTGGTATTTTGCTGGCCAGAGTTAAACCACAACAAAGCCTTATCTACTTCTCCCCACATTGTTCCCAAATTTTACTTTCTGCTCAGGACAAGTACCTTCCCACATCTTAAATTACTGTAAGATGCCATTTATCTGAGAGGTATGTAGGAGGTGGATAAGAAAAGGGCAAGAAGAAGAAATATCAGGAGGTACAAAGAAATGGAAATGTCTTCTCTCTTTGTTCTGCAGATCAAAGAAAGCTTATGTCCATTTCAATTTTACCCTTTAGGCCCCACTCTGAAGATAAAACCTGTGTTATAATCAGCATATGCTTCACGGAGCTGGAGACTTACAGGTTTTGAGTGTCTGATACTATATCCATATTACTTCACCCACACTGGAGTTTCAAGTTGTATCAAGTGACTAACCATGTAATGATTCCATTTACTTAATATTAGCTGTATTGATGAGGCTGTCATTGGGAACGGTATGTATTATTATTAAGATACACACATATATGAACTGATACATAATTAAATGTAGCTCAAATTCAAATGTATATTTTCCTTCTGTTACAAATCAAGCAACAAACTAATACTCTGGTACTTCAGTAGAACGACAAAACCTTATCACTTAACACTGATGACTGCGTTGAGACAGTGGTTCATTCATTTTCCTGCAAACCATGCAAAATTCTACAACTAAGAGATATACCTAAGAGAGAACACAGATTCACAAAAGAGATCACATCAATCCCTGGATCTGTGTCTTCCTCCACTAGTTATTAAGTTTTCAAATATCACAGTACTTTACTTGGCATTAAACATGTGAACGATCTTACTGATTTTATATGGACTTGAAAATCAAGCAAGTGCAAGTCTACAGAATGGAGACCAGCACTATACAAATTACCTTCAAACTTAACTAACATACATGTACAATTTGCCTACTACAGCTTACCTCAATTTACATAAATTAATCTCATTCTTCTGCCACCTTTCACAACATTTGTAAATTGCTCTCCCTGATATTAATATATGTTACATTGGATCTACAATAAACAACATGATTTTTCATTTAAATATTTGATGATATGTTGTTCTTCTAATATAGTCAGGTATTGTATGCCAAGTGCCAACAGCAAATATTACAGGTTCTTCCTGTTCTGAGAGAAACCAAATCAAACTATCTTCTTATTTGTTAACCTAGACTTCATTAAAAAAAGAAGTGTTCACATAACTATTAGTGGGACAAATTATTCACTCCATAACAACTTCTTATATCCTTGGCTTTTGACTCACTCCTTAAAACTCAACTGGCTAAAATCAAGATTGACTGAGGGAAGTGACTTGAGAATCTGAAATGTTCAGCAATTTTTATTACTGCTTTTCTTTGTTGTTGTTGTAGCTTTTGTTTAATTGTGAAACTGAAGAACTGCTGAGGCAGCTATTGCTGTTTAACACTTCAGACATGGGACCACAGCATAACACGAAGTCTCCTGATGTCTCTTACAGGGTTTTAAGGCTTTAATAATAAATATGCATTTATCTTCCTACAGGATTCAGTCGTACAGAGTTCACATTCTAATTTAAATAGCTTGCTTTCTATGGATGTTCATAAACAGCTAGCAAGAAGTTTGAACCATACCATGGACCATATTACAAGCACAGTTGTCAGTTTGATCTTGCTTCTTCAAACTGCATACCCTGCTAATACACAGGTGACAGGCATGATACTCTTCCTTTTGTTTTACACCAAGCTACCATTTTGACCTCTAGCTTTTACATTTGAGATATATTTGAATTAATGTGGCTGTTATTTGCTACCTTGGAAAACTCTCAGAGTCAACTTGTACCAGGAATACCAAGAAAACAAACTGGCTGCAGTGTATAAAGTACTGAAATGCAGCAGGTCTCAAATTGCAGAAGAAAGAAGGAGCTTTTGTCACAAAAGCATTTGATCAGTGTGGGCAATTTTATCAAGATTTTTATAAAGGATATTCTTAGCCATGAGTGTTGTCTGATGAAATAATGGATCAATAAAAAACTCATGTTTTGAACTAAGTGCCCATTTATCAGTCATGACTACAAAGTTATTCTGAAAAAAACAACATTCAAGAGTGGAGGCAGTAGAAGAAACAGTGGAGGACTGGATGCATGAGGCAAGTTTCTTAGAAGAGGGTAGATGTATGTGACATTACTTGAGGACAAGTTAGAAGAGAAATAAAACATGTAATAGGACATGGTATTGGCCAGCCTCCAAAAGTGGGATAAGGACACCGCAGAAGACAAACACATCAGAATGCAAACCATGCAAACAACAAAGGTCAGCATGGCCCAACAGATGGACATTGTATGTAAACAAAGTTAGGCTGTATTAGATAGCTAGTTTTGTGGAAGGGTACAGCCGACCTAGGCTTAACAGGGAAAAGGATTTGTAAAGAAATGAGTAGCAATATCACAGCTCTCTTAATCTCTGCACAGATGTTGAGAGGAAAAGGAGCAGCCAAACTGTATTTTAAAGATTCAGTAATCCTGAAAACTTGTAGAAATTTGCATTTTTTGCAATGATTTGAATATAAAAAGTTTGATGAAGAAACTACCTCTTTTTATGTTCTCACATTTACATACTACCAAAGTATCGATGATTTTAAAAACCAGGATAGGTTTACAAACATTCATCTTGTAAAACAAGATGAATTTATTATTTTTGTGTGATTCTGCTCTATACTTTGCTGAGGAGCAGAAACACTTCAAAGGGTTTATGATTTATTTTTTTCCCTAAAACACCAATGTACCGCAGATATTTTAAATCAGGGAGATTACTGATTTGTCCAAGGTCACACAACACGTGCCAGATATTGAGACTCCCGATTTTACATGAAAACATAAACTTGCCCCAAAATGCCTGATGATACCAAGGATGGGGAGAGTGAGAAAGTATATGTGGTGATTCACAATGAAGAAACAGAGACTACTTCTCATCAAACTGCAGCCCTGCTACTTCAGGCAAATGTATTTGAAAGAAACAGGAATACTTGGACTGATCTATGTGCACACTCATTCTATAATACCAAAAGCACAACAGTCAAAGGTATTCAAATGTTTTTAAAAGCCTGCATGAAAACCTTTTGCAGACTAAAAATAGATACATTTGTTCTAACCACATTTTGATCTCCATTTGACAGACCAGTTGCTGTGGAAAGTATAGCCACTTCATATACATTATCAGGCGTCCTTCTGAGGGATATGACAACAGGGGAAGATCTAGTGTAAGTACAGTTATGCTGGCATGGGTGTTGTTGCTGGTATAGCTCGACTTGGCAGACTGTTATTAACTCTGCTGGAAGAAGAACCTGTGCAAGTCTAACTGGTTTTGCAGAAGGCCGGCTGGTATCTCCCACTGCACTTGGCGTGGCTTTACCCATGATAGGAATTGTTCTCCTGGATTTACAGAGGTGAGAACACATTCCACCTTCTGAATGTCAATCCTGTCAGCTGCTATCAATGGTCTTAAAAAAAAAAAAAGACATCGTGGCAAAATTGTGGAGCCCTCAGTATAAGAAGGATATTGACCACCTGGAGCGAGTCCAGAGGAGGCCACGAAGATGCTCAGAGGGCTGGAGCACCTCTGCTATGGGGACAGGCTGAGAGAGTTGGGCTTGTTCAGCCTGGAGAAGAGGAGGCTCCGAGGAGACCTTATTGCAGCTTTCCAGTACCTGAAGGGGGCCTACAAGGGTGCTGGGAGAGGACTTTTTACAAGGGCCTGTAGTGACAGGACAAGGGGTAACAGGTTTAAATTCAAAGTGGGGAGATTTAGGTATCAGGAAGAAGTTCTTCCCAGAGAGGGTGGTGAGGCACTGGGACAGGTTGCCCAGAGAAGCTGTGGATGCCCCATCCCTGGAAGTGTTCAAGGCCAGGCTGGATGAGGCTTTGAGCAACCTGGTCTAGTGGAAGGTGTCCCTGCCCATGGCGGGGGCGTTGGAACTGGATGGTCTTTAAGGTCCCTTCCAACCCAAACCATTCTGTGATTCTGTGATTCTATGATTCTATGAAAACTTGGATCAAAGTCTCTCCTTCAGGTTTATTTCGTATTGTCTCCACATTTTATAGCGTTCACAGTTCACGCTCAGAAATCACACTGTACACCCGCACAATGATGCCCCGTGGAAGGGAATGACACGGCAGGTGGTGCCAGGCCGAGGATGACAGAGAAAACGCAGAAATAAGCCGATGCCGAGGCGCCGGCCGGGCCACGGGC
>NW_010232894.1:5550-13597 GCF_000690775.1 Eurypyga helias | reverse complement strand
GGCCGTCCAACCAGTTTTTTACCAATCCAACTTTTACAAATCCAACTCTTCCCCAACGCTACTAACACACAGCATCCAGCAACATCCTTTTTCACACCGCCTGCAGAGAACACACGCATGCTGTCACACACAGAGCTGGCATTTGTTTCCCTTGCGTATCTGGCACTGTAAGAAATCACCTTGTCCCAGGCTTGTTTTAGAACAGAAAAAGCTTGTTTTCTCTCTGTTTTTTTCTTTCTGCACAGCTCAGCCCTGAATTGCCACAACCAGCAGAGATTAAATCAAAAACAGTCTCAGTAAGTACTACCCGGCAAAGTTGCACTTGGCCACCATCTTAAGAGCAAACAGAGCACGGCTGCTGATCCGTCAAAACTTCAGTCATGGCTCTGCCAGTAAAACACGGCAGCATCTAAGGAATTCCTTTAGTCTACACGCTGTTCTAGAACTCTGCCATTTCCTGGGCAGTTTTTGTTTCGGAACGCTTTTCTCCTTTGATCCTGGAACTCCGAGTTCATTTTTCACTCTGCTGAAACTAGGTTATGGCCTACAACCTCCCAGGATCTTCCCCCCCATTTCCAGCTAGCTTGAGAGGATTACATACACCAACATACACAGGTGACACTGCAGCACGCAGCTGGTTCAAGACTCTTTCTTATACATGGAAAATACATACATTAGAACTAAGGGCTGGGTCTGGAATGCGCTGTCTGCAACACTCCCAGTTTTGGCAATATTCGGGATCCCGACTATTTTAGCAATGTATGAGGCTCATCTCGCCAGCAATGGCAGAACAGAATTTATTCCAGAAGCAGAACAAAAATACCCTCTTCCCCAGAATTAGTTTCCAGGAGCTGGAGAGAAGTGTAAAGAAACACTTAAATGGCAGGCGTGGGGTAAAGACTGAGTTTACAGATATCACACACGATGTTCTAAAGACTAAATATGCACACATGCGGACCAAGAAGGAAAGGGATATGGGAAAAATCTAAGGGTGAAGTTACAGTACATAAAGTTATTCTCTATCCCACGATGTTAATGGGAAAACGGACCTTACGAAGCTCGATGCCAAAGCAGCACAGTTCAGAACCAAGAATGAAGGACAGGATAACCAGCGATGATGGGAAAACCAGCCACAAGCCAGGGATCATTACTTTTCCGCCTCTCACATAAAAACATGAGGAAACCCCTATATTCATTCATATCTTAGAAGAATTTTTGCATTTTTGTTATCCTTATTATTCCTACACAATTATCAAAGACACAAATCATCAAATATTAACAAAGACAAAATTAAACTAACCCAGAATAAAGGCCCATCTACACTAGTAACAGACATTTTGAAAAAGAAAAGGCCTATCTCCTCCTCTCAGCAATGAGAAGTATGAAGACTGAACCAACGTAACACCACGTTTCTATCACCACGTTCCGCACCCACTGATGAACACATCCCTCCATACACCTACGTGTTTCAAGCGCACTGCCACCGTGCTCTCCACAGCACCCGAGGATGGCTCCACGATATAGCCCTGGCCACGTAAAAAGCACTGCCTCCTGCTTTACGTTAACAAAGTACCGGGGTTCGCTTCACTGGGCTCTTTTAGTTCCAATACTGTATTTCAGTCATACCTGAAATGCCAAAAAAAAAGTTTTCTATATACTTTATTCTTCCAAGCCTGACTTGACAGCACTTGGTCACAGACCAAGCTGAAGACCTATATGCTCCCAACTCATATGGAAAGTGTTCCAAAACTGATGACTCCTTTCAGTTTGATTTGCTTTTTAGCCTACCTCACAGTGACCTGAAGTAAGGTAATGACCTACACATTTTCTGCTCTGTGCTTTTGTTCTCCTCCCAGCACTGTGTCCGAGTGCTGCTCCTCAACAGATGTTTTGAACCCAACTCTGCAGTGCGATTCCAGCATCTCTCTCTGACAGCAGGTAACGAATTCAGAAGCCATCACTATGCACATTCAGCTCACGTTATTCTCCCTGCTCCACGTGCATTACTTCCCCAGTGGTCAACTTCATGCAGCCACGTGGTTTCCTGAGCCTCCTTCAGTTCAGTCTGATCTTTTCAGAAGCAGGGTCTTTCTTCACCAGGGTAAAACATGGGGGTTTCTCATGAACAGATAAATTCAGCCTGTACCCTACAAGGTCCTATCAAACAACATCCCATTAAAAACCAAACCCTGCATTGTAACCAAAGCATCAGCCTTACATCACTCACTGTGCAGACAAGCTACCCAGCAGCAAGAAGCAATATGGGTCTCATGGATGTGCAGTATGTTGTCTGTGAACACTGCTCAGAAGGTCTTAACTAGTGTCTTAACTTACTTTCAATCTGCAGGTGGCTGCTGCTTTTTCAGAATAAAAGCCTCATAAATAAGTCAGACTTTCAGTAAACCAAAACCTCCAAATCATTTGGTAAATTCAGGATAAAAGTGAAATGTTCTTCCAAACTGGGTATATTCATGAAGCAGTATGATGCTCCTTTGCCTACGTAATGCAGTATTTTAGAGTCAGCTTTGGATTTTTTCTGTCCATAAAAGCTAATATGGATGTTCCATAAACAAACAACACCTCAACTTTCACCACAATACCACAAAGGTATTGGTTACAGCCAGCTGGCTCAGGGCTAGACAGAGCCCATCACCACGCCGGCTGCAAAAGCAGTAACTGCCTTGTTCAGAAATTGAACAGGCAAAAACTGAAAGGCCCATTATACCCTTTTTTCAGGGGAACAGTTTAGGTTTGAATATGAAAAATGGACATTAACCGATTTGTGAATGTCTTCCCATGGCTACTAAGACAGGCAACCAGCTCACAAGTACCAATCATCTACTCCTCAGTCTCCTTTCTCCGCTGAGTAAGCCATCGCAAACTGTAGACCACAAAAGTACGAATGAAACAAGTGTAACAATTAGTCATACCAGCACCTATCCCTTCTTACCGAGCCAGGGAAACCTTTTGCTGCAGCACTGGATCACTGTACATTCCAAACAACATGTGAATCTCCATTTATAACCTTGACATTCCAGGATCATAAGTAACATAACTAAACAAGCACCAGGAACTTCCCTAAGTGTTCCTTTAGTTTCTACCAGCCCAACAGAACTAACAACCTGTCCCACGCCATGCTTCAGAGGTCACCGTGCATCCCCGGGCTGACCAACTCCTGCCGTCATAAATGCACATTTTGCCCCTAAACATGAAATAACATACGTATGCCTTAACACTCTGCTGAAACATGGCAGGAAAGCTGCGGCGTCAGGGGGTTGTCACCGCTTCCCACAATCAGCGGCTCTGGCTAAACAACACATTACAACCTCCAGTGCTGTTTTCAGCCAAGTATATGAATTTACTGTTTCTGGATTACCTTCTCTGTCATGGGTCTCCCCTACAGGTTAGCCTATGATTTTCTT
Source organism: Eurypyga helias (assembly GCF_000690775.1). NCBI lineage: Eukaryota > Metazoa > Chordata > Aves > Eurypygiformes > Eurypygidae > Eurypyga > Eurypyga helias. Next base: position 10,175 of record NW_010232894.1, on the reverse strand, counting down.
CTAAAAAATCTGAAGTGACTACTATAAAGCATCAGACTTGAAATTCAGCCCCCAAATTGCCTTTAAAATTCCAGCGAATTTTGGCAAATCATTTATTGACTTAGGAGTCAAATTACTGATGGAAACAGACACTTGTAAGGGGATGCTAAACTACAGAATGAGTCTGTGTTGAAACAGAACATAATGTATTATATACACTCTACATGAAATATAACGAACATGAAGATTGACACACACCACCTAATCCCGGCACTTAAATCATCCACAGTATTACTTGTGCTGCTGGAAGCAGCAGGGACAACGAACAGCCAAGAAAGAACCCTCCCCTCAGCCCACGTTCTCTAAGATGCACAGCACGCAGAGCTGTTCTGCCGAGATAAATGTGTGGAGCAAGAAGCAATAACTCAGCTTTACCCGGGGTGTTAGATCCCAGCCACCTGCGTTTCAAACATCTCTCACAACACGTAACACGGATCACTCCATCCAATCATTCATGTATTTATTTTAAACACTTAGAAGACACCAGAACTACAATAACTGTAAATTAAGCATTTAGAGGAAAAAAAAATGAAAGCGCGATCGTCCCCCTTACATTCCCCTGTGTAACCGCAAGAAGCCTTCGAGCCACATTCAAACGCTGCTCTGTCTCAGCAGAGTCAACTTCGCAACACGCCGTACATCCCCAACACCACAACTGTTAACTCTGAAATGTACTGGCATCTGCAGGAGTCCAAAGGTTATAATGGACCTCAGTGACAATCAGAAACAGCTTTACACACAGAAAACATCTCTCAAGCACCAGGAAAGCATGCCATACTCTGTATCTTTAGCACATATAAACAAAAGGGAAATTGCCCAGCATCATCTGCTCCTTTTAGTTCCTAATGCCAGGCCAAAAAGGGCATTTTATACCCAACAGCACTTACCAGTGCACTTAGAGTTAGTTTTACCCCAAAATAACCGAGGGCAAGTCCCTCCCTTCCCTGCATGCCCTCTGACCATTCCACTGCACGATGAAGACTCTTCCTCACGCAGCTGTAGAAACTCCAAAACTCTCTGGACCAGGCTCTACTCCGGAATCGCACTTTCCCCTCCTGTTCAAACACCTGCTTGGTTCAGTGAAGATGACTTGCTCTACATTTAAGCCTTTTGGGGGGGAAAGAGAACTTAAGGCTTGCAAAGCACTTCTAGAAAAAAGACAGTAACTGCAGAAACTGCAGAGCTCCTGTCAGGCCAACACCAAGTGATGAAGGTCCTTCAGTAACAGCTGGTTGTCACTTCAGGAGCACATTCCTTCCCTAAGCCTTTTCTTGTCTAAAATGCACTCCTCCAACCACTCCCACACACACTAGTCAGCAAGGAAGCTATAAAGGTTTTTTTTTTCTTTATTAGCTGCTGGTAAGTTAAAACAGAATCCGAACACGCACAACACGGACAACCTCACCAAGCAAAACTCTGGGAGAACACCATCCCAAACGGCTGCAGCTGTGAAGATCTATGCTGTGTTCAACGTTCACCTACTTTGCCTAAACATCACCTTCCAAATCCTGAGCCAAAGATCAAGAATTGCTGGAAGGTATTACTGGGAGTCTGTGTCAATAATCTATGCCCTTTCATTGTCTTTAATCAAGACTTTGGATCTCAACTTTTTACCATTTCTCAAACTTTTATGGGACAGCAGCTTTCTACCGTGGTTCATACTGACGATCCGGTGAAAGAAACTCCATCCCTGTCTGCTGCTGTTTGATCAGCGATCCCCATGCAGACCACTCCCCCGCAATGTTTCAAGAGTAGGGGAGAAAAGCATGCGCTTACTTCGGAGTTGCACTTAAGGTAATTTCCTTGGGAGAGCCAAAAAAAAGGAAATCTGTTGTTGCTAATATTAAAGTTGGTAAGTAGAAAACCGAGAAATTCTCCCAGCTTTGAAAGCCCTTACAACTGTGCTACAGAGAATTTGTAGTTTTACGGCTGCTGTAGGGGTTGGATCCCTGACTGATCTATCCGTGACGGGCTGACGCTGCCCGGAGCCCTCCACCAGTGCTTCCCACAGGCTGCAGTTCCTCACCCCCTGCTCCAGCCCGGGGTCCCGTCCCATGGCGTCACAGCCTCCTTCGGGCACCCCCTGCTTGGGGGGGGTCCTCCCCAGGCTGCAGGCAGGGCTCTTACCCCCGTGACCCACCACGGCACCCCCATGGCTGTCGGGCACAGCTGGCCTCTCCCTACCGGCTGCACCACAGGCTGTGGCTGCTGGGGAATCTCTGTTCCAGTGCCTGGAGCACCTCCTGCCCCCTCTTCTCCCTGACCTGGGGTCTGCAGGGCTGCTCCTCTCACATACTTTCATTCCTCTCTCTGGCTACAATTTCTATTCCCAGGTGTGCCCGTCCCGCCTCCTCCCCAGTACATTGCCCCAGAGGCACCATGGCCGTCCCATGCTGGCTCGGCCTTGGCCAGCAGCAGGTCAGCCTTGGAGCCAGCTGGCACAGGATGTCAGGCCCAGGTCACAGGAGCCATCCCTGTAGCACCCTGGCTACCAAACCTCCTCACACAAAGCCAACACACTACTGAGCACCCTCGGGCCTCACTGCCAATGCCCCTGGCTCTATCCTCTATCTCCGTTGTCACCTCTGAGCCAGCTCTTTTCACCAACAAGCAGCAGCAAGGTGCTCCAGGGTAACTCCAGGGGTGAAAGCAATCCCAGGTGCAATAGAAAAAATACGGATTTGCATGTCTTCCAGCTCAGCCTTTTTTAAATTGCTGTAGCTATTTAGAAAAGACCAGAGCTGTAGGGAGTGAGAATATCTTTCTGTTAAATCAACCAATACAGCTTGAAAACCACTCTCTTTCAGGCATGTATGGCTCCCATCTTTAACCCACTGCCTATCCCGGTCAGGAGTCTTCATTAACGGCTTCCCATCTCCCTGAATCCACGCACACAAAGTAAGAATTTGTTTACAGCTTTCCTCAGCAACATCTTCTATCCACATGCCAGGTTACGAGGTAGAAACAACATCCTGGATCCATGTGTGAAGGCAGGCATTTGGGGCTCCATTTTATTCCCACAGGAACAAAAGATCTTCAGAAATCTGATTTGTATAGTCAAAAGTATACTTCTTCTACAGGTTCCAGTCATTAGGGCACACAAAGATGCAGGAAAGTTATCAAGCCAATACGTGCATAAACCAGTTGAAATGCCTCACTGGATTTCTGGCCTGCAATAGCAAAACTGGAATGGAAAAAAGCCCCCAAAACTTTTATTAAGAGCTTATACACTGCTAACCAACACTGCCAAGCATGCATTTTTCACACTGTAAGGACGGATAAGCTTACCCATGTGAGAGCACAGTCATTTTTAATTTTTTTTTTTTTTTAAACACATGACACAGGGGAAGACTATGCTTCCTACTATTTTACCTCACCAGTGTTTTGTGTAATATAATCACATTTTATACTCCTGGGTTTTTCTCCCAAAGCACTGGGCACAGAATGCATGAAAAACTACATGCTTCAGCCACTACAGCTCTCGCAAGGTAACCCTGGGTGCATCCAACAAACCCCTCTTGTTTGGAACAACAGCAGCTGCTACCAAAGAACGACAGCGGTTGGCTGATGGTACTTTTTTGGGCTGCTTTACATCACAAGACTTTGTGTAAGACGTATGTCACTGCTCACCCTCACACTTGCTTCTTCGCAGCTCACAGTTTATCACTTTATTCAGCATTTAGTTACAATTCAGTATTTACGACCGGGGCTGTTCTGTGGTGCGAGCACAGCTCAAACGAAAGGCGCTGCGGTGCAGGGACCGCATTCCAAGAGCGGGTAGATCAATATACAGAGGCTCAAGCGCAGCCTCCACAGCAAGTAGAAAGGTGGGTGAAAGCTTGCAGATGAGCGTGTGCTTGCTGTAACCAGCTGTTCTGAAGTTATGAATATGCAACCAAGTCATGTTAAAGCCGAATCCCAGCGCTATTTCTACAGGGAAATCCCAGCAGTTCTTGCTTGTCACACATGGTAGCTCTGTGAAGGATACAAATAGCAATAAGCTTCAGAACAAATAGGACCAAACTATCGGCGTTTCACGCCCTAAGTCCATTACCACAGCGGGGGTTGTCAGTCTCCAGAACTTTCCTTAACAGCTCAGCCATACAACAGCGATCTCCCAGCCAAAAAATGAAATTACTGCCTCCCCACCTGTGCAGAGCATTCACGACAGCCCCTCTGCCAACATGCGCGCTTTGCTGAGCCAACCCGATGGTCAGCCCTGACCTGCTGGAAGGCTGGCGTCAAGCTCCCAACGCCGAGAAGCATCAATCACACAAACAAAGACAGGACACTGAATTATACAGCATTAACCTCCAGGGTTTGCATACAAAGACCTTAGATTTATTTATGGCCGAGCACGTTAAGAGCTTCAGTACGTTGTTCCATGCGCGCTTTGCTGAGCCAACCCGATGGTCAGCCCTGACCTGCTGGAAGGCTGGCGTCAAGCTCCCAACGCCGAGAAGCATCAATCACACAAACAAAGACAGGACACTGAATTATACAGCATTAACCTCCAGGGTTTGCATACAAAGACCTTAGATTTATTTATGGCCGAGCACGTTAAGAGCTTCAGTACGTTGTTCTTT
>NW_010232894.1:350-5536 GCF_000690775.1 Eurypyga helias | reverse complement strand
GCTGAACCTCTCCGCCCTCAGCAGTACGGTGTCTGATTAATGAGTGCACCTTGCGGAAAAGCCTAAGAACAGAAAATGGGGCAAAACCTACACCAGCCTGTCCCCGCAAATCTGAGGGAGCACTGCAATAATGTACTAAAGAACCCAGTTTGGCAAACGAGAAAAGACTGAGGGCTGAGCAGGGGGGTGTGGGGTGATTTTGCTGATTATATTTGGATACCACACACCATTGCTTTAAAGTAAGTGTCTGATAAAATGCAATGCATTGTTTAGTAAACAATTTTTCAGCATCAGAAAAAGATAAATTCATTAGTATAAAATTAATAGGGTCACAATCAAAGCCAGTTAGCTATGTATTCCAAGTGAAGGAAAAAACACCCCCTAGAATATTTCAAAGTTCTAGCTTCTCATCCATCAGCCTTATAACTGAGATTCAAGCTCAACAACCACTAGACAAGACTATTTTGTGCCTTTAAATCACCATACTTAATGCACATGCTAAAGAAAACCTAGCTTATGCTTCCTGTAATGCACAAGAAAACACTGGAAGGATTCTCCATTTCTCAAAGATTAAAATTCTTCACTATCCCTTCCAATGTTCCAGAGCAGAAGTTAAGTTCTGTGTGAGGATCCAAAAAGAAGTCAACACTATCTGACGGTCACCACATCATCTTCCCTTCCAAGGTTTTATCCTACACACATCACCTACGCCAAGACTTTACACTCAGTAGTCCCCCTGATTTCAGTGGGACCATTGCGAATGTAAACAGTCCATCAGGTAGGCCAATTTTTCAGACTGTGCCTTTACATTTTAAGTAGTCTGATGTTTAAGGTTTTATGCAATTCCTCCCTCAGGGGCCAGAAAAACTGTCTGCAACCTCTTTTCGCAAACTACCGAGGCTTAACCCATTCAACTCTTCACAATGCCTGACCTACATCAAGTGAAAAGCGTCTTCTGTCCTCCGCACAGACAAGAGCACATTCAGGCAGCCCTAACGGGTGTGAGCAGGCTGGATAGCGGGAGGGCAGCAGCATCCTTTGAGAGGACTGCACGGACACAGCAAGCTCAGCACATCTTTTCCTAAGTCCACACTCAGACTATGTCTGAGACATCATCCGTCACCAGGTAAGCTTTGCAAACCTGTACTTCCTTCGGTATCAGCCTCTTCCCCACCAATCTGAAGAAAACTCACATAAAAGAAGAAGAAACTGGTATTAGGAATTTTGTCAAATGCATACATTAATTCTGTCAAACTAAGCAGGAAAAACCCTTGGATCCTCCTGCTCTTGTTGCTACACTAAAAACGTGAAACAAGTGCAGGACTTGCTCATTCTCCGAGCACCTCCTTCACCTGGTCGTCTCGTTAAATGCTAAAACTAATCACAGTTCCTCCTCCTGCCCCCCAAAAAAAACAAAAATAGAAATGAGATTGTAAAATAGTGAGAATTTCTGTTGTATTTCTATTTAAATCTCAAATTAACTTCTGTATCAGGCTTCAAAAAGCATATTGTTTCTTTACTCTTTAAGAAGTGCTCAAGACCATGGCATTCCATAACTCTAAATTTAGGGCAGCCAAGAGATAAGAGTAAGCAAGAACTGAACACAGCTAGCACATGAAACCGCACACTAATTGGGTGAAATGTTCTTTTTTTTTTTTTAACTCACAATTGTGTGATTAAGAAACAAAGTAACAGAAAAACACTGCATCTTGCCTGGCCCTTCTGCAGCAAGTGGATGAAAACACCATCCCAATTTCTCTGAAGGACTCTGCCCACTCCATGCACCTTCTCGCAGTGTTACTCTGCGGAGTAACAAACCTCATGTCAGTTTGGAGGAAGCGTCTACCAGCACACTGCAGACCAGAGTCACTGAGCACAGCTTTTCTTTTCACCCCTACCATCAAATTCTGATGCTGGTAACAGACTAAACCCTTCCGTGCATGATGGCCATGTGTAACGGGGACACTACCACATTCCCACCCTCAGAAGACTGGTAAGAAACGAATGGAGAAAGTTAACCTGAGCCCACTCTTCCCCTTATGCAAACCTGGCAGCCCCTTTGTCATCTGTTGGTTGTTTTTTTCCTCCACACATACCCACCACCCCCCTCCCCCTTTTTCAGTCTGTAGGCATCAACGGGGGGAGTGGGGTGAGAGATGTATTTTCTCTCATCACACTGATACAGCATCCATGTTCCTGTTCCCCATCAGTGAAGAGCAAACAGGATAGAACTCCAAAGCCCTACCCCTCCCTTCAGACAAAGATGCGCTTTGCTTCCTCCATTACACTGAGAATACAACAAAACTAAGTTTCGAAGCAAAAATGCAGCAGTATAAACAACAATTTTAAAAAGCACAAACGTCACTCACAAGACGAAAATTTCATTTCCTCCCTCTGTGCAGGGGTGAAAGACCATCTGCAGGTAAGTTCCGAATTCTACGTAACGTTATCTCCTCCACAATCTTCCAGCTATGTTGACCACCACACACCTACTAGGTCTTGCCATATTGAGGATGTTGTGAACTACGCAAAGATCACAGAACTCACCACTGGCCTCGACGCCTGTGCCAAGGTTTCTTCTGCCTGCAACTTGCGATCAGAAGTTGGTTCACAACGTTCTGCGACGCCCCTGACCGAACGGGCTGCAGCAGAGTTAACCCCAGGGTTGAACCGCACTGGAGAAAACCGTTAGACTGCAGGAATCTTCATTGGGCCAAACTCTTCAAGCGATGAAAACCCCAAGGACCACCCTTCTCTAACCTTCGATTAAAGTTTGCTGATTGAAAAACAAACAAAAACCCCAAATAACCGCTATTTGGTTTTATGTAAAAAGATACCTGTACAGGGAACTGCATTTTTGGTTGTGTTAAATCTACCTCCCCACAGCCAAAATCTCTTAACCCTACATATGCCACCCTAAGAATATTATACAACTAAAATCACTGAGTCCTGACACCCCCTCTCCCAAATTCAGCGAGGTGAGAGACAGCACAGACTTCCTCTTCTTTGTCCCTGTGATATCCCACATCTTGCCTGGGAAGAGAAGAGGAGCAACAAAGACACTGACAACTGCAGTCCAGGCTGGGAGTGACTGTTCGTTTCAATTCAATGACACCACTAATGGCTTCTCAGCAGCTCACGAACCAGCCAGCTGTCAAGCCGAGGCATCAGAAGGAGCAGCCACACGCTCCCGTAAGGAAAAGCAACACATCAGGATGTTTTGCAACACATCTGCTCCTTTCCGCTGCAGTTCCAGAATAAACAAGCAAACAAAAGAAAAAGGGCAACAGGACCTGAGAAGAGAGACATCCATTACTTCATCTGCACTGTTAGCATCTCCCAAAAAGCAAAAACACTTAGGCAGGGAGCGCTTTCCGCTTAGCCTAAGGTCAGCATGAAGTTCGACAGACACACTGCCATGGTCAGCCAAGGCTCGCTCCCCCCGCAAGGTGAACACATTGCTCATTTATCTTGGGAAAGCACAAAGCACCCTAAGCCACGCTCCTGAAAATGCACCCCTGACCAAAGGGTACAAAGCCTGTAGTTAGATACCTTCCCCCAACACTATCCAAACAATGGTACAATATTACTGACTACCTAAAATAATCTACAAAACCAAGTCTTAACAACAATTATTTTGGGGGGAACACTGACTTGTAAGGAATCCAGCACAGCGGTATTGAGGTAAAAAAATCCGCATGAATACCACAATTCCAGCTGATTTTCAATATACATCAGTCACAAAACCCTATTTTGTGCCACTCAGAACAGACTTTGGTTCAGTAATGAAAAGGGAGCATTGCCTGATCCTCTGAGGTGACATTTTTTACTCTCCAGAGTATTATTCGTGAAAAACCTCATCACAACCCAGCATTAATACTCCATTGCTTGCAAGGAACCGGTACCAGCTAGGATTCAACAAATATTCCCAGTGCTTGAAGTGAGCATGAACTTTCTTGGCCATCAGAGATCCCTCAATGACTCCAACTGCTTCCTCTAGGTGCCCTTCACAAAACCTACGCTGGCTACCACTGTCTTAATACCATGCAGTTTATGGAGTTTGCAGCACTGTGACAGAACCGCGTACAGTTTACTGTGACTGCATGACATCCAGTACTACGCTTTCCTGAAAGTACTTCTCCTCTGCTGCTCACCGTTTATACTCCAGCACATCTTCTAGACCTCTGCCGCACGTATCATTCCAAACCACCTGCTGTGCATGCTTCCAACTATTTAAACATTTCCATCTACCTAATATTCACATAATCGGCAAATATGCAGTTCAACCACGCCTTCTGATGCATTACAAATAAATCAATAGATAAAACACCCCCACAGTACGTATCGGACCTTGGTTCTGATGTAACCCTAAGGACACTTTCGGCACATCGCTCCACACCGACTCGGGTAGAAGAGGGCTTGATGCACTAACAGCCATTCCCACTGTTGTCAGTGTTTTCCCCAACTCTGAAGACAAAGAAAATGCAAATCACATGCGGGCAGCTTCATGTTCTCCCTAGTGCAGCTGTGAACACACAGCAAGCAGGATGAGTCTAGGAAAGAGAATGGAAAAACAGAACTTCACCTACAATAGCAATTCCTTCTCCAGCACCCCGTGTTTCACCCAGTTGGATCACTTGGCCAGAAAACTCCAGCGAGGCTTAAGAGTGCAGTCCAGGAGGAAACGAACAGAGCAGTCCCTTCCTTGTTCACCTTCTCACAGCAGCTGACACGCAGCTTGAACCGGGCTAGAGAGATCTTGGTTTTTAAACACATTCAGCACAGCAAGCACGCTCTGCCCCCCCATCACACGGTACCTGGCACGTACCCCACGCTACACACAGCGTGTGCAACTGCGCGCCAAGCAGAACCTTCTACAGTCCACCTGAAAGAGTTTGTTGCTTCCAAATGTGTCCCCCAAACCTGTCACTCGGAGACACAGTCATTCCATATTTATGTTCCTCATCCCAAGCAGAAACTAACTGTTCCCCAGGGAAGATTCTGTACCGGGTTTCATGCAAACTTCCCATCAGATCACTGCTTTCCAGACACAGAAATAACCCAAGTCTCTGGAGTGCTTTTTGAACAACCGAGCAGCTAAGGGAGCATCACATGCTGAAATGCCGAAGGAGAAAAAAGGCGGGGAGCGGGGGAAAAAGAATAATCGAAAGCACGGTTATTCCTGT
>NW_010232894.1:0-253 GCF_000690775.1 Eurypyga helias | reverse complement strand
GGGAAAGAGCACTCGGGAAAAAATTCCCCTTAAACTTCACATGACGTCACTGTCTGTCCCTGTAACGCTTCCCAAAGTTTGAGTCCCATCCCAAAGCGCTCCCAGGGTCTCCACTCCTTCCCTCCCCCGGAGACGGGCGGGCTTGGGAATAAACACTCGCCCAAGATGGCGAAAGGCTCGTTGTTCAGCGGGCCGAGAAATGGAGGATATGGCCATGGACACAAAGGGACGCAGCCCGGCCCGGCCGCAGCTG
>NW_010232893.1:0-6253 GCF_000690775.1 Eurypyga helias | reverse complement strand
CACAAGTCCAAGTAGATGACGTAGTAGTTTATTATAGAGTATACACAACAATAAGTATGATTATCATAAAATACACTGTCTTTACCACATATTATAATATACCTTATAATTTTATTAACATATTAATTTAAAGTACTTTTGTAAAAATTACTAAAAATATTTTACTGTCTGAAGATACTGAAATCTATAATCTGTTCTGTAGGAAAACTTAATCAGCCAGAATCTTTACAACATGCTCTTTAGTTTGTCTTAATTAATTATTTATGAGTAAGAAGGTTATGATCTTATTTGTTTCTTCTCACCTCCCTGATCTCTTCACTCACACCTTGTATCTCCAAATGATGTTGCTACACGTAGGGCAAATTCTTCCTACTCTACTGCTCCTGCCATTTGGAACAACCTCTGATTCTTTGCCTCATTAAGTCATAAAGTCATCTGAAAAGCTCCCTTCTTTTCAGGTCTGGGAGTTTTAGCTTCTCTTTCTATGGACCTTCTAATACCATATTATCCAGTCTATCAGTGTTTACGTCAAGACATGTAGATCCTAATGATAAATTTTGTATATGCTTAGTGTATCAGAGAAAAAAAACAGTGTATAAAAAGTATATAAGATGGACATCTTACAGATATTAGCCCATAAAATTGATTCCATTTATTCATCATGCACAGAAGCACTCTGCAATAGAAGCTAAGTTAGGCACTTGTTGATTTGAAGGACATTACCTAAATTAAACTGGAATGATGATGTGTTATGATCAGAATCACCAACTAATTGAAAATGTCTTCAGTACATGCTTCCAAACAGATTCATTTTCAGAATTTATTTCAAAGTTGTGCAGTCCCACAGACTAGAAGAGATCTCCATTATCCATGCAGTTAGGTGGTTTAATGAGTAAATAACGTATTACTTTATTCACATGGAAAATTATTTTGCATATATACTTACATGCATTCATTGCTTGGTTGTCAGATTCCCTTTGGTATTTATGAACATGAATAAAAGTTTCAAGTAATTAGGAAAATCTATTTGCCACTCATTCTCTAAATTTCTTCTTACAGAGAAACTTTACTTTCGTTATGTAGCTGGGACACTAGACTGTGAACTTTCTGATTATGGTACTGAACTTGGTGTATTTTTCGTTTTAAGTATAAAGCAAAGGAATACAACATTCTTAACAATCTTCCTTTATAAGAGTTCCCAGGGTTTGGAGGAAATGGGTCACTGGTGTTGTTAACAGTATTGAACAGTTCACTGATGCAAAGAAATATATTTTTTCTTTCTGACATGGCAACAGTAACTGAATAGAAAAGCTCTTGTTCATTGGCACTTAACCATACTGTCTTCTACCAGTCATGCAACAAATACATTTAATATTTTTTTAAAAGGAATCAACAGAATAATACTACCAGACAACCCAACATTTAATGCTGTGTTCCATTCCTGCGTGTGTCAGTGACTTACTGCTTAGCCCCGTAGTTGTCGTTCTTTTAGCCAATGTGCAATTTCATATATTGAGGCATTTAGAGTTCTGATAACACAATTTGCTTGAATGTTATGCAACATGGTGTGTTTATCTGTTATAAAATGCATAAGAACATATTGTACTTAATGGTAGGGCAAGCAGCAGAATGTTAAGAAAGCTGTTTAGAATAATACTTTGCCAAATGTTAAAACTTTCATTTTCACCTTTTTTTTTTTTTTAATTTTAATTTGGGAAAAAACATAGTTTTCAAAATCTGAAATAACAAGTTATATATTTGTGTCTGTGAGAGCTGTGTTTCAGTGAAATGGTCTTTTAGTGGTGTGTTTTTCACTAATCTTACTGAATATATTAATTCCAATGGAAAACAGATATAAAAAACCTAAAATTTCTGAACATTCTTACATAATAGCACAATCCTGAAAATTTATAACTTGTGAATTGCTGTATATGCTTGCTAAGTACAAATTACTCAGATATGTAAAATTATTCATATGCTTATTTTGTTCAGCATCAGAGTATCAATCTGTATAAGATTGTTAAAATTATATAACTTCAAAACTCTTGATTGATATTCTGTCTTTTGTATGAAGGCTAACTATCCTTAAGGGATGATAATTAAAAAGTGATTCTGAAACTAACTCTATAAAACATTCAGTAATGATCAATCTGTTACCATAGTTATTATTTTTAAAGAAATTAAATTCTATCATTATAAAAGTGTTGTTTCAAAAATAAAAATCAAATGAATGCTGACTTACAATTGATCTGAGCACCAAGGTATTATATAAATGAGAAAAAGAGATGTAGACTCTGGTTTTCCACAGGAAAACATCACACCTTTGGTACTATGCCACATTTACTTCTGTAACCCAACAGACATGAAAGTAAGAAAGTAATTCAGTAAAAAAGAGGAAATACAGAGGGGTAAGACAACAGGATAAAGAAACCAAAGCCAGATGAGGGGGATTTTAGAAAAGAGAATGTGTGTTTACATCTGAGCTTTGGTGATCAGGTAATCTGGATCCCCATGTTTTGATGAGGATCTATTTCTAAACGCCTCTGTCTTTTGGTTCACAGTGTAAACACTAACAGAAATGAAGGCTTGGGATAATTCCTAAACTATACAAGATTTTATACCATTTTCCTGATGATGCTTAAAGATCTAAGAGTAAAACCATATTGTTTGCTTTAGGATAAATGATTTTCAAATTTCTGAGCATGGAAAATTTTTGAGAACATCTGCAAGCAAGGAAAAGAACTCCATTCAGACAAATTTTTCAAGTTCCACAATTTAAATCTTTATCAAAATGCAAACATATTCAGAAGACACTTTTTTTTTAGGTAAAATAAAATTTCACAAACAAAATTTGTTCCTTTGTAAACTGAATATATTTTATGCATTGCTCTGTTAATAAGCAAAATCGTGTCAACAATGTCTCTACAAGACAGTCAGCAATTCAGTCATTAGCTTAATTTTAAGATTTGGCTATAGTTCCTAGTGCTGATGTTCAGGTCTTAAGACATCTGTTACATAAAAATCCTCTCTTACATGCATGATTATTTGAGAGAGACTGTTTTAGGTTATTTTACATAGCAGGTGTTTCTATTTAGTATCAGAACTCATATAGTCCTTTGAATACACAGGAACCTTAATGGTCTTCTATAGCATCTGCAAATAAATATTTCAAGTCACATATAGTTGCATTGTTTAGAAGTTAACCATCAGGTAATATTAGTGATCATATGGAATAGCATCTGTTAGCACCAATTACCATAATTTTAAGCACTTGAAAGCCTCATAAAGAATCAGAAATCCTTCAGAACAAAGTAGTTCTTGATGATTTTTTGAATTAGCAAAATTTATAAAAGACAGACCCATTAATCCATGTAGCATTCTTTGGTTTTTGTCTAATTAATATATACTTCTAAAATACATCCTGTGGATAGTGATGATGACAAGTGTGAAGATCACACAGAAAATAATGGTATTTAACCTCTGAGGAATACTGAAGATGCAATTGTAAAGTCTTATTATTCAAGTGGCAGAAGAAACATATCATATTGTCTCTTAAGCTTTATGTCTTCTGGGTGATTGCAAAGGTGTCTGGTTATCTGCCATGTATATACTTTACTAAACTGTAGATGATCCTACTTGTCATTCATATTTGAACATCTTAAGGTTGCTTGCTTTTGTCTTTGTCAAACATCAGATCAGTGTGAGCAGATGTAACAAGGAATAGAATCTGCATGACAAAACATAGTAAGTCTTCAGATACATAAGAAAGAACTTTAAAGTTAATTTTTTTGCCTATGGTCTCTGAGTAGTAAAACTTGATACAGATTTAGGAACTCTTCTGCCTGAGTAGTAGGACTACCTTCACAAACAGGTCAGTGTATCTGGGCTATCTTGATGCAAGAAAGTCTGCAATAAAGGCATGCTTGCCTTGACCTCGGTGCAAATCTCTGTGTACATAAACCAGATATTTACCAGGCATTATAAGGTGCTTTGCAAAGTACACACAGACCAGCGTCATTGAATCTACCACAAGCAGTCTGTTCTGCTCATAGGTGTTACAGAAGTGCTGCCCAAATACATAGGGCAGGAAGTGCACAGCCCAACAGAGCTACATGGAGTTTCAGAGGAAATATCAGATGGAGAGATTATAAATATATGCACTGGAATTTGCCCAGAACATTGAAATTAACACATTCAGCTCTTCTGGAAAGCATTATGTAATCTTGAAAAAATCCAAGCAGTTGAGATATGTTTCATACCTCATCCAAAAATAGCATAATTCTAACACCATGAAGCTCCCTGAAACCAGAATGAAAATATATAGGCTTAAAAGGTACCAGAGGTACCTAGAAGTTAACATGACTTAAATGATGTTGCTCCTAACTTAGACATGTGTGAACGAGAAGAAAATTAGGTCTTGGGTTTCCTTGCTTTCCTCCTTGGGAGGGGCAACAACCTCATGAAATCCTAGCTCATCAGTTAGTCACTTCCAGAGCAGAGCAGAAGTTGTGCCAAATGTTGCAATTCACATGTGGTCTAAGCTCAGAGACCCCAAGACTATTTCATTTACAAGGGTATAAAGTTTACTGTAACTGAAATCATGATCACACGGGGGAAGACTTGGTTCTCTAGTCTCCATATTTTGAATCCCATTGATACTGCCTTAAGTACTTTCAGATTGCGTTTGTTCAAACCATGCTCTGCAACATGGATTTTATCCTGGCTAATTGGAACTACAATGCCAATGCAAACACGTAACATTACACATAACATTTTGGAGACATTTAAAAAGGCTCTGTAGTTCGTTTTATATTAACTATAAATTAGTCTGAAAGCTATAGTATACTATAAAACCAGAAATACATAAACACCTTACAATAATGTTCTGAATGAAGTAGTCAATTGGCCTTTACAGATTAAATGTAAGGGAAGAACGAATCTGATTAATATTTTGTTGTTTCAGACAGGGATTTTTTCATACTTCTGAGGTCTTTATATGTAAAAGGTGTTAATGCTGGGGATATCTAAAGAATCAAGGGAATGAATCCTAATGAAAACTGGTGTTAGCGGGATTTTTAAATCTCTAAAGACCATTTGGACATCTCAGCAAATAACAGTCCAAGTATATTTAGTTGACAATTTAGGCTGAACAACTTATTAAGTTTTTTTATTTACTTTAATGGTCATGCCAGAAATGCCTGAAAGTGAAATTGAATTATTATCTTGAAGTTAAAAATACGTATTTTTTTCACGTTCTTATAAAATTAAAAACCTCTTTATATTCTCTTAGGGCATTTTAAACAAATCAGAGCAAGTGGAATGATGACCTGAACTTAGATTGCGGTTTCATCATCTGTAAATCCACTGAATAATCTAGAGTACGTATCTGATCCAGATCAGACAATTACATTCCTGTCAAATTAGCCAGACTACATGTTATGGAGTTTTAATGCTGTCATTATGCCAGCTGCAGAAGGACAGATGATACATGACTTGGCACAAAGCCTGCCTATTCAAAATTAATGCATCATACTTCTTGATCATTTTTAAACCAACAGAGTAGATTATAGCTGGCTAATTCTTTGTTTCATCTGCCCAGAACATTTCCAAACTAAATTCTAAGTGTTTAAAAACTGAATTTGCTTCTCTGATGACTAGCACACAAAAGCATCAACAAAAAGGACATACTTAGTGGACTAAGCCACCTCCACCATCAGAAAGAGAAGCTGCAAAACTAGAGCAGTTACAGAAAGTGAATGAGAGCTGAGTTCAGTGCCCTCATCTACCTCTGAGGTCTCAAAAAATATACCCCTCACCTTTTCAGGAAAGTGTACCAATCCTTCTGCTATTTGCTCTTCAGGGTGAAATATATCCCAGTCTTTTCTTTAGATGAAAGAAAACTTTTCTAGTTTTACAAACTTTTCTAGTTTGCATTAGAAATATAAAACCACAAGATAGTCTGACAATTAGAGCAAGTATGTGGGACACTGAGGTTTCTGTTCTTGTACAAGGGAATGCTTGAGTATTTAGGAAGAAGCAAAACATCCTTTTTTTATTTTTTTTAGAAGAGAGTGATTGACAGGGTGGGTTTTTTTGTTTAGGTTTTTTGTGTGTGTGTGTATGTTTTTGTGGGCTTTTTTTTTTTTTTAGGCTACTTAGCACATTCTATTAAGTTTTTGTTTTCAAATCAAGACTGATCTGAAACATGAATTTTCCATAAGAAAAACCTGTGCACTCTCCTCTCCTCTCCTCT
>NW_010232892.1:0-31595 GCF_000690775.1 Eurypyga helias | reverse complement strand
CCGGTGCACATGGGGCTGGTGGTGACCGAGGAGGAGCCGAGCTACGCGGACATGGCCAGCCTGGTGGTGTGGTGCATGGCGGTGGGCATCTCCTACGTCAGCGTCTACGACCATAACGGTGAGCCGCGTCAGCGGGTGTCGGGAGGCCGTACCGCCGAGGTGCTCCGAGGGCCGGACGGGTTGCGGCCGCCTTGGGGAGCTCCTCCTGGCCCCTCTCCCGGGATCTTCCCGAGCTGGGCGCCAGCCTCGCTATCGGCAGCTGCTTTCCCGTCTTTTGGAGCCGCTTGGACTCTGCAGCTGACCCTGGTAAACCTGGGGAATGCCCCGTGTGCCCTCCTGCCTGTGTCGAGGTGACCCGATCCTGTGTGCGTATTGGAGGAGGCAGATGTTGGGCCCTTCGTAGAGCCTTGTCCCCAGCCCTGGGCTGACAGGAAATGCTGGCGGCTGAAACGCATGACTCTAGGGTACGGGCTGTTACTAGAGAAGAGCTTTAGGCTGCCTGCGTGCTCTTAGAAGCTCTGTTTATGAGCCATGTCTGAACTTCCAGAAGTGGATGAATGAGAGTAGTCATGTATTTTCATGTAATTTTTCTCATGTGAAGAGACGGGATGGAAAGGGAGTTAAACACAAATGTGTTGTCCTATGTGCTGTCTGTGTTGTCAAATTCAATTGCTTGGTCTGCATTTGGTATAAGGGCTGGTGCTAATTGACATTTGAGTTAACTCTGAGCCAGTGCTTATGAGAACTTTGTCTTTTCATAACTGCTATGTGACTTTATTCATTACTTGGTCCTGGGTGTAAGACTGCTGAACTCATGCTCTTGCAGATGCACTGATTCCACATCACTCAGTATCTTAAAGTTAAGCTCAGAGTTCGGAGCTTCAACTCAGAAGGGCTACTAGTACACGGAATGGCCTGTGTCCTGTTTATGTCCTTGCCAGAGGAAGAGCTTCACGCAGAAGATCCCGGTGCTCTTGCTGTCAGTGGTGAGACTGTAGGAGACCAGTGTTCAACTGTTGTTTTGAGCCACTTCTGATTGCATTCTAGAGATGTTGTGCAAATTAGACTAATTAATAACTCTGTAGATTATGTCAGGTTAAAGGTGCAGCCTGTAATAGTTGTCTTCTAGTACTCTTTCAGGAAGAACTGAACAGCACATCACATGTAAGTAGATGGAATCTATTAATTGTCAAGTGTGCAAAAGCATTTGAGGTATGCAGGCCTTTCCCTCATTATAGGCATTCGTGATTTGTCTAAACCACTGCCATTAATAGTTTTGTTTCATGTCATGACCTTCTTATGTGATAAAAGACTCAAATGGCTTGACTTTCACTAAATTCTCTAAGATCTTTTTAGGAAATTGGGCTTAATAGCAGTCTCTTAGTAGCTTAAACGGGCCATCTCTGCAGGGTTGTTGTGGAACTTGGTTATGTTGTGTTTCAGTGGGAGAATACTTCCTCATTTGGAAGTCGGTGTTTAGGTGGCCCCCTGTCTCTGGGATCCCGTCTGACAGGGAGGGGCTAGTGCTGTTGTACTATCTGATGCCTTTGCTGTCGAGAAGCTACTTCTGCTTCTTCACACTTGTTGAGATGTGGTCAGATCTAAGACTGTCTGTTACAAGACTGTAAATATGATGACCAGAAATGACAAGGTCATGTCCTCTGAAGAGCAGCATAGCTGAAATAACCTTGCAGAACAACTTTGTTAGCAGCTTAGGGGAAAAAAGGTACCTTGAAGTTAATTTGCTGCTGTTTCCATGTATTGTTACATTCATGCTAGAGGTTTTTGTTAACAGTTTTGAAATCTGAAAATATAGCTATGATCTCTTTTCAGCAGTTCATTCTTCTATTAGCCCTTGGTGTAATTGATAGCTTGACTTCAGTTTGCTGGAACAGAATTGAAGAAGGCAAGGCAGTGCAGAGCAAATAAAACATTTGAAATCAGTGGCTTTTGCCAAACTTTCAGAGTTGATGAGAATAGCCTGCCATTACACATGCACGTTCTTCACGGGTGTTCAGTGGGTTTTCTGGGATAGCAGCCACAACTGCTTTTTGCAGCGCATCTTGTCAGCTGAGCCTTTTAAACTGGTTTCAGAGAGTGAGCAAGTAGCCATTCATATGGCTTGAGTATATACCTTCTGCTAATAGCAGATATGTTACCTTTCTTTTGGTGCCTTACAGTGCCAGGTTTGAGCGTACATCTCTTCCAGATAGACTTGTCATTGGGTAGGACATTCCAGTGGTTGCTAAATCCAGTTCTGAATTACAGGGATGCCTGGAACCCTCAGAAGTAACGCTAGTATAGTGAAGGCAAAGTCAGTGAGAGCTCAATCTTATCAGTAGCAGTGGGTGAACCTCAACTGTGCTCTGCATTTGTTGTCATCTTCTCAGGTGACAGGACTTACCTTTAGTCTCCTGAGTAGCTGCAGTCAGGTTCTGTGTTCATACAATTGTACTGACTATTGGCTTAACGAAGATATATTGTTCACACTGGCGCTGGCTGTGGGGTAGAAGGAAACACAATGACAAATGCTCTGAATCTGTGATAGATGTGGAGAGGTATACTTTAACTTGTTTCTTTTTCCTTCACTGCGTATTTGTAGTACTGAGATCTTTCTCATTGCAGCAGGAAACTCCTTGCAAGAGTGGTCTTCCATGGTTGTGTTTTCTGCAAGAAATACTGTGTCAGTTTCCTGTAGAAGGCTTAAATTTAAAACGTGTCCTTAATTGCCCCTTTTTCAAAGAACTTCATGCTTCCCTTTCTTTGTATAAATGAAGTGCCAGATAAGCTGTTCACTTGTTTATAGTAATGAGTTTCTGTGGTTTTAACAAAATGGCTATATAGAAGGTTTATTCTTCAGTGTCAAAATAAGGGGCTGCATCCCAGCTGACGTGAGAGTATGTTAGAGCAGCTGCAGCAGTAACTGTGAGGGCAGCTTGGCTGGAGTTGTGCTTATGAGCAATTACAGAACCCAACATGTTATAAATGTATTGGATAATACTTGTGGAACATGTTCAGGTCTTGGCTGTCCTCTCCGAATCCATGAAGATCGGTATGCCAGAAGACTGAGGTAAAAAGGTCTTTGCAGAATGCAAGAAGACCATAGTGTAGCTGTCTTGTACTGCAACAAATATATGGTGCTTTGAGTTGCAGTGCTCAAAACTGAGGCTTCCCTACCTGCCCTAGTAGGCTCAGAGGCCTAGGGTGGCATGCTTTGATAGGCTCTGGTGTTTGGGGGCCCTTTTCATTCTCCCAGATTTCACTGGTATGCAGCATAACAAAGCCATAAAAAACTTTATGTTACTGAGTGCAACTTGGTTATTAAATCCAGATCAACTGAAGTTTTAGGGTTTTAATCAAGAATTTATTTCTGTGCATTTCTGCATTGCCAATCCTACTGCTTGGTGGAAATACAGCCATGCTGGTCAAGACCTTACCTCTGAGGAAATCATGCAGCCTTCTCACAGTCAGAAGGCAGTCATTTTACAGTTGTATAGTCGCAGGTAAAATACCTGCTGGGGAGCAGAAGCCGTTGACCAATGTTATGTACTTGAACTTTCTTCTGTTGAAGTTACTTTGCCACTCAAAAGAGCTTGCTTGAGTGTTACTTCTGACCATCAGTGAAATTTTCCTGAAGTAATCTGGGACAAGCCTAGAGTGCTTTTTGGGAGCTTGCTGAATGTTGGCGTTTGAGCACTTCGGGGCTTCTGAATAGATGCTTTAGGCTGAAGGTTTCTTAAAGCCCACAGTGCGACTGTATGGAGAACTTTGGTTTCTTCATCCTGGGTTTAGCTTTCTAGTGAATTTTCTCTTAGAAATTCTTTGAAGGGATAGGGTACTGCAGAAAGCAAAAGAAATTATTTCATTAGCCCCAAACGTAGGCTTTCAGTATTCTCTAGCTTTCTTGGGAGTTAGCCAATCTGATTAATTTATAACACTTTCTGGATGTTTAGGGTGTTCACTTCACTGGGGGAGATAAATATGTTGTGTGTTTGTGTCCCCAGAACATTTTTGTGAGATACCAGTATCATGTGGCTTCTGCTGTGGGTCTTCAGCCATGTGAAACTTAACGTTTTGGTGTTGAGTTGGGAGGAGTCCTCAGAGTATCTTTATTAAAAGGGATAATGTTAATCTGTAGAAGGTAATCTTCTTATAGGTGTGGGTAATATGAAAGTAGTATCTGTTGTGTTTACTGCTGACAAGCTCCTGTTCTTCTGGTACAGAATGTCCCCACAAGAAATGTGGGAGGAACGGTCACCTATGAGTTCTAAACAGAATTCTTCCTATTTGGTTAGTGCTAGCTTAAGTGGCTTTAATGTGGGTGGAATCTAAGTGACTGCAGCCACTTTCAGACTTGGATTATATTTTTTTCTAGGCTGTTGGAATGGACAAGCCTAATACACTTTCTAGCTTTCCCTATCCTGTGAGATGCAGTGTAATGGCTCAAACCCTACTCTCCTCCATTACCAACCATCATGATCCAACATGAGGATGTAGGCAGAAGTTGTTCATGTGTTGTTTCTTGCATGCATGTTATTTGAATTGGGTATGATTTGATGTTTCTCAAACTGTTAATACTTCAATGCCTTGGACTTGTTAGCTTGTGACTCTTCTCTTGTTGGCACCGGAAGGGAGTTGAGAAAAAGCCAGTAACTGAGTTACTTTGGAAATGTATTCTTTCCTAGGCTTAACTTTGCTTAAGGTCTTCCCTTGTAAGGGAAGACTTTTACTCTGTGTTTTACCTGATTCTTACTCTGTGTTTTACCAGATTCTGCTGTTTTAAAAAGCAGGGCAAGTGAGAATGTTGAACTAGGAGGTGCTACCAAGGCATCAGCAGGTGGTGGCTGTGGTAGTCTACCCAGAGAAAGAAATGGTTGACACCACCTCCAGTTCTCAATTCCTGTCACTCTCGAGCTTGGCTATGAGTACAGCAGAAGCATCTTAATCACAAACCATGTCTGTCAGCCTCTAACCCTAAAATGCTGCAACACCACACTTGACTGCTTGGAACTGTTATAAAACTGAGCAAAAGGCATGTGCCCTGGAAAAGACCTGTGTAATGGAGGAGCACTGCAGGAAGCTAAACTGCTTCTGGTTTGCCTCAGCTCTAACTGAAACTAGTAATCAAAAGCAAGTTTGCAGCTTGTGTTGTAAACCCAAGAATTGTACCTTGAAACAGCTCACAAGTTCCGAGTAGTTAAAAAAAAAAATTAAGTTTTATACTCTTGCTTTGAGAATTATAGTGCTTAAATATGCACAGTTCTTAAAGCATTTCACGTTTGCTGGGGTATACACACTTGCACTGGCTTGCAGGGGCTCCAGAGTTCTGGCTTGAACATAACTGTTCCTGCTTTTCAAAAACAACAGTTGTTTCTAGTGAGAAGTAATGGTGACAATTTCATGTTTGTGGTCCACATTAGAAATAGTAGTAGGGCTGACATTTTCTCCCACTTAACAGCAAAGAGCGGCTGTATTGTTAACATTGATTAGACCTCTTGTCAAACTTTAACTCTCTATAATGTTAAAATCATGTTATGGACTTGCTTTCAGCTTACATGGAAGACCAAACAAAATTTGAAGATAATGTTAAATCAAGACTTAATTCTCATGGCCTAGGAATGCTTGAATTCTGTTAATGAGCAGGTCTACTCATGCACTCTTGGTTACTGTATTTATAGTAATAGTATAGTATTTGTATGTATAAATTGGCAACAGCATCTTCTGGAACTAACTTGGATATATTTTCAAAGTTCTTAAAAAATGAACCTTGTCAACAAGTGAGATTTTGAGATACTGTAAGAGAAGTGAGTGTATGTCTGAGCCACAACCACATAAAGTAATTCTTAAAGTCAAATGTGCATTTGGACCATGTACATTGCCTCTGGCAGGACTGTATTTGCCATCACAGACATTCGAAATAAAAGCCTCTTGTGAGTGAGAGGCAAAACGCTGAAGGAGTGAAGTTCCCAAATGTGGTTGCTTTTAAACGAAGATTTCTGTCAGTTTGGATGTTTACTACATTCTGATGTGCTTCACACACTGCAGATGTGTCAAGGTTGGTGCTTCAGTTGGAATTCAGGTGTGGAGTCTTTCCAAGTTCATCTTAAGTATTCAAAGCAGCATTCTCAGTTTCTAATATGTATGAAGATACACTAATAAGCAGGAGCAGAAAGTATAGTAATTTAACTTTAGACTTAGAGAAAATATTCTAACGCTTTTTCTCTATCAAGGTTGTTGCCTTACTGGTTTGCTTGTCTGTCAACATGTGAAATCAGTTAAAAGCATCACTAACACTTGTGTAATGAAGTAATTTTTTTTTTTTTGCCAGAAGTATCCAGGATGGGAGAAAACCCAAATGCTTTAACACCTATTAAAGCCTCTAATGAAGCCTGTATAAAAATACTAACTCCCTAGGCCTAAAGACTAGCATATTAAGCAAACGTGTTGTATCACTTCACATTTAAACTAACTCCTAATGTATTAGGGTCATAATCCAATGCTTATACACAGTTTGACCACTACTGATGTGGAAATTGCTGTTTGTAGCAGTTTCTATTCCCGGAATCAGGTCAAAGTGATGAATCAAAAGCCTGATCATAAAATGGTATAAAAATTCAGTGTGTTTTGTGTGGGCATTTTTAGACTGGTCAACGTAAGTGCTTGACATACGAGTTCTGAATGAAACTTGGGCTCTTATTAACAACCTCTGAATACAACGTGATAAAAGTGTTATCGGTTCCTAAGCAAATATGCCTAGCTGCACTTCTGCATTGTAAATATTTAAGCTGTAACGCTTAATTTTTACTGTGGCTTTTAATTAGAAATAGTTGTGCTGTATCTGTAAAGAGCTAGAATTTATTTTAGAACGGCAACCCAAACATGTTTGGTTAAGCGAGTTTTTGTCATCTCCTACACTCAAAATGTGTCTACCATAAACATGTAAGTATAAAAAGGCCTTGGGGACTGCATTAACTTCTTTCAATATACAGCTTGTTAAATCCTCTTACTAGGAAATCCATGGTATCGGCCATGGCATAAGAGTAGACAATTACTGTGGCGTGATACGCTGATTTAGTCCTCTGGCTATTGCTTGGTTAGCTTGCAGCCTTAGTGGTGTGGCGGTAAGGGGTGACAGACTTAAGCTGCTACAGCATTGTGGGAATTGAAGAAACTTGGTGCTAATCTGACTTGGTGGTCCTGTGCTGGTAGAGTGTTGCTGTCTCCAATGAAGTAAATCTTAAACGATCCCTTGCGCAATTCCGGCTGGCTTCTTAAACCAGGCTGCGTGAAAGAGGAACAAAAGCACATGAATTGTCTTTCCAAGGTCACTGAAATGAGAAATGAGTCATGTGCAGTAGCATTTGCTTTGGATTCTTATCGTACTTGTGAACTCCAGTACTGACTGGAGTACTGAACCAGTGCTGACTACCTGATTCTTATTTGTTCCTGCCTGGTGTCAGTTTTATTTTGTAGCACTCTTTGTAGGAGTTGGCTGACATGCAACTTTTTTTTTTTAAAGGTATTTTCAAGAGGAATAATTCAAGATTGATGGATGAAATTTTAAAACAGCAGCAGGAACTCTTAGGACTAGATTGTTCTAAGTACACCATGGAATTTGCAAATCAAGACAAAGCTGATCAAGGTAAGATGAATTGTGAGGGAGGACTGGTATGACTCTAAATTGCTGTACATAAATCATTACTCTACTTTTACTTAAACACATTCCTGTGTGCAGTGCTTCATTAAGCACTGATTATCAGAATGCATGCAACCTTCCTGGGCTAGTATTAAACTTCTGTTGTGCTTATTTGTTCTTAACTAATGGTGAAGTGTTGCTCTCTCCTTCCCACAGTGATCACTACTGGGTTGTTTGATCTTCCCTTTAGCCCGACTGTTGTGCCATGGCCCCCTTAATGTATCAGTGTAGCTCTACTCCCCACTGTTTCAGTGAGATGAATTCTTTTGCTGAGAGGGTTGAAAAAACACTGGAATAAGTGTAAGGGAATTGATGTCAGGTTAACAATGCATATACTTCCATCTTTCCAAATTTACACCTCAGAGCGGGGAGGGAGAAGGAAAAGAGCAACACTGCTGGTTGCCATGGCAATGTATAATGACACAGGAAAGTAAAGGGCCTAAGCTGGAAAAAAAATCCCACAACTCTGATAGCAGCTTTTGTATGTAGTAGAAGTGGAAAACAGGAATATGTTTCAAGGTTAATGTTCCTTATTCCATACTAACTGCTGTATTCATTGAGGTATGCTGACTCACACAAACACTAGAAGTCTGTTCAAAATGTAGTAAATCACGAGCGTGTACTTAGGAAAGCAGGCCTTTGCCTTAAAGGGATGGGCTGATCCTTACAGCTCTCCTAACTACAGCTTGTAACATTTGAACAGGTCTCATAATAAAACAACTCCAACCCTTATGTTTTAAGACAATTGTAGCACATAGTTCAAAGACTTAAAACTACACTTCACAAGCTATAGTACCTGTAGCTGCATTTAAGATGCTGCTGGCTGAGTCTTGCTTCCCCTACAAGAGCTGATAGGATGTGCTAGTCTTCCAGTATAAAGTCCAAAGTATGAAATTTGTAGCATACACTTGCCTTATAAGCAACTTGGGTCAAGGTACTAGCATTTACATGGAAACACCCAAGTTTCATGTTATTTCTCTTTTTTTCCTGCAAAAGGTGAAGCAACCATCAGAAAATAGGGTACACAGTCTGCTAATGTCTTAAGTGCAGCTAAGTATGCTGGAGTTTACCTAAATTGGGTTGTTTACATCCAAACCAATGAACTACTGAAAGACTGCTTGAACTGGCTGACTGAAAAAATACATTTAAGTCTTGGGAACCTTTTGTGCTGGAAACTGTGCAAAGCAGAGGTGTCTTCTGTTCTCTTTAGAATTTTTCATTCACACTTAGAAGGCTCCATTGTAGATCAGGCACTTCATACTTTGGACTGAACAAGCTGACATCTCTCCAGCTTAGAAGACTAAACTGCAATTTTTCACTTCTGAGAAGCAAAGTGATATGTCTTACATTTACGAATATTGTTAGAGAAATATCCTTTAACACGGGACAAGTGACAAGTCGATATAAAGGAAAGATTATTTTCACTGTGGTGGCTTTGCATAGACTAACTGAGGCTTTGTAGGTGTTCTTATAATTCTTCTGATTGTATTCTGCGGTCCTTTGTAGCCAGTTTCTGCAGTTTTAAGAAATGTTATTTTTAAATATCTGGTTAAAACTGCCATAAGTTCTGTATAAGTCTGTGTCCCCACACACACATTTCAACCAGTTGCTTCAAGCTGGGTTTAGTATGCTGTCTGTAGCCTTCAGCTTCCCTGGTAAGTTTACCTCTTGGTACCTTATCAGAACTGACAGTTGTGCAAGTCATGTAGTGTGAGAAGACTCTTGCCTCACAGTAGCGCAGACAATAAGATTGTTGTGAAATGTCCTCCTAAGTCAGAGATAATTAAAGATTAACAGGTGAATTTTGGTACTATTATCTGGTTCCTAGCTTCTCTGTAGCAATCTCAATTCAATTTTGCAACTCTTGCATCAATCTGTGATCATATTCAGGGAAGGCCCTAGCTTAATCATTGTCACGTGAATGTCCACAGTAGGTGTTAGAACACCTTCCACTCTTAGGGTAAGAACTGGATCTTTGTTTTGCTTTCCCTGAACTGCAAGCCCTCCTGCACTGCTTACCACTCCCCAGTTTACTATCTAGGCACCTTCTCACTACTTTCCCTGGCAGTGTAAGAGCGAGTACAAATTCCCTGCAAGACCCTGTATTTCAAGACTGACATTAGTTAAACTGCTTTTCACAGGACTCCTCACAATTGTTGCCTTAAACTTGCATTTTAGTAGTAAATCCAGAAGAATATCTACTACTGTAAGAGATGAACTATGTTTATAACTAGTTGTGTAATATATGAAGTAAACTGCAAGTTACTTTCAGTCATACCCTGTGAATATCTAAAGCACATTCAAACCAACTGTATTTCTGTTGCTTTTAAACTGTGTTTTGTACTTTCAGTTTTAAATTGCCAATCTACATTGAAGGTGCTGTCTCCAGAAGATGGAAAAGCAGACATAGTAAAAGCTGCTCAGAACTTCTGTCAGTTGGTAGCACAGCGGCAAAGAACATACACAGACCTGGACGTGAATGTGTTAGACAACTTATTAAGTAGTAAGTATGACCTGGTCTAGGGGGAGGTGGGGAAAGACTATTCATAACTGATTTGTTTTCTAGTATATTTATTACTTGGAACATATGCATCGTGATGCATACTCTGTCTGGGTATGTTATGACTATTGCTGTCAGGCCTCTGCTCAAAATTTCATACCGGTTTACTCCCTCTTGAGCTTTTTCTTTAAGAAGGAAAAGGAAACCTTAAGCTAAATTGGAGAGTCTCAGTTTTTCAGAGTTGTTCTGAGATGACTTTTCTGAGAAAAGTATTGCTGGGGTCACCTGAAAAGAGATGAATGTAACTTAGGTTAACCTCCTGCAAGTTAGCATGCTGCAAACCTGGGTATGGGCAGAGAGTCGCCTCCAGATCTGCTTACAGCTGTTAAAGCTGTTACTGCTGCCAAACTACCACCCTGAGTGCAAATGATAGAGCACCTGCTTATCTTCTGCCGCTGTGTAACCCACACTAGCGTGGTTATCTTTGCTACTAATTCATGCAGCTTACTGACTCAGCACTGAGGTGCTACGTGGAATAGCTATGAAAAGGGCAGGGCAGCGCTAATCTCACATCTGGAACAAGCCTCCACTTCCCCAGGGGTGCTGTGGAGCAGTAATAGTTGCTCAGCTTTCCTAGGTGATCCGCACATGTTAATTGCAGCTGTAATTAGCTAGGCAGGGTTCAGGTTTCAGATTGCACACTTCAAATTGGATGTCTGCAGGCATATTATTGTGCCTCCCATTAATTGGACTTTAGAGAGTGATTTTTTTCCAAATGGGTGGTCAGCTGAATTCCTCTGCAGGCTGACTAGCGTGGCAGTTTGGACAACTTAATTCCAAACTGAATTCTATCCCTGTTGTCAGCATGCTGCATGACAGCTTCTCGCTGTATGGAATTATTAAATGTATTTGATAAGGCACTTACTTTAGGAAGCAACTTAGACATCTATCCTGTTATACCCCAAGGGCAATTAAGGGAAATCAATAATTGCTTCTTTAGAAGTGTCGCTCATTTTGTGAAGAACTGGTGATGGTGGGTACCCACGTATGTGCTTTGGCTGCGATGTTTAACTGGAGCTTCTCAAACACTTGTTCATGATCTGTGCGTCTAAGTGTCTGGATACGCTGAAGTATTAGGTCCAGCCTTAAACTGATCGGACTTACTGCTGTGAGTCATGTGTGCTAGCTGAGCACAGAAAGAGAAATCTCTTAGACTTTTAATCTGTCAAAACTGCAAACTTTGAGAACAGGCTGCTTAATCTGTGTGGCTGATAACAAATTATATTATCTATAACTAGTCCTGCTTATTAATTTGCTTGGTTTTCATGTTTGGGACAGTTGGAGGTGAAGAATTAATCTTTCATGACTTCTTTAGCAGCAGCTTATGAAACTACTCATTTTACTTGTAGGCAAGTTTAGTTTCTATGCATCCTTAACAGAAAGGTACTGAATGTAAACATCTGTAAGTTACTGATCTAAGTTGAGAGTGAGTTATGAAAAGCAGTACTTGTGTAGCTATATTTTTAGGGTTTGTGTTCATGATGACTTATTTAAGGCTTTTTCCCACATTTTGATTAAAATACTGTATAATGTAATTTTTTAACTTTCTGCTTATATTTAGGTTGTGATTATTGAAGTCTAGTCCTAAAATGGTATGGTTCTAGCTTGTCATATGGCTTTTCTGGTTCTTAACTCAGCTATGCTCCGATTCTTACAGTTTGAGTTTTCTTCAGTGTTAACAGTACTTTCTTCTGAGCAATGCCTCAGCTAACCAGCTTGTTTTCAGAAAAGTAGGTGCCAGCTGCATTATAATATTGTCTCTACTTGCTGCCTGCCTTCCCAGTACAGAATATGACTGTCAGTTAAGGCTGTTCAAGTTGCCCTGTAAAGTCTTTGTGGAGAAGGGTAGTGCCATCAGCTCTACAAATTCTTTTGTGCTCCCCTCACAGAACTCCTGACCTAGAAGGGATGTTGCCAGATTCCTGTCCCTTGAGTGTCCATGTCTTTTGGCCTCCTTTTTTTTTTTTTTTCCCAGTCTGTTCCTCAGGCTGAGGTTGTGTTTGCTAAACTTGAAGAATGTTGTAACTAGCAGCTCTGAGGGAGCTTCCACACCTAAAGTATCTGTAGTGTTGCTGTGTTTAGGCAGAGAAATGGATGCAGAGTGGAAAGCAAAGTGCTGTGTTTTGAATAGACTATTCTGACAATAATACTACAGTGTATATTTTCATTTTCCTTCAGATAGGAACCAGAAGGAAATGTTAGCATTAACTGGGCTCTCGGAAGGCCTTTTCCTGTTTGAAAAGCCATTGCAGTGTTGAAGATCCTGCTGCTGAACTGGCCAGCTGAGGAATACTCAGCTACTGAATCAGCTGATGAGTAAAGCTGTCCACTTCCTCCAGAGCCCCCACTTCTAAGTATTCACTGCTTCCCTGCAAAGCTCTTTCATACTAACATGCTAGATTCTGAACACATAAGTGGCTTTTGCTTTATTCCTTTTCTTAACTTTGAGATAAGATTTGAACTGTGGCACGAGGCACTGGTACTTAAATACCTCATCCTTAGAAATGCACGTGCTTGGGAAAACAGCTTCTTCACCTCTGGTAAAAGGATTGCTAATGTGATGATTCATTGGGAAGGGAGGATGTGAACTTTTTGAAATTTCTAGCTTCAGTTTCAAAACCTGGGTGGAGCTAAATCTGATAGGATCTTAGTTTCCTGTTCTTTTACTCCCAAAGTTAAATTACTCTGCAATTAAACTTAGATTTGTAAAAGGCTCTTGATGGCTTTGGTGTGTGTTTGTTTTCTTATTTTTAAGCAAGTGAGAAAAGAATTAACACATGAAGTTCAGAGCAAATTGGCAGTATTAAACTTTACACTGTATAATGCCTGCCCTTAACTGCAAGAGTGCTTATCTGCTAACTTGTAGAATTAATGGATAATGGAAGGGGTAACAAGAAATAGCATGCAGTAATCGTGACTCACTTGGCTAAAATGCTGCAATAGGGTTATGACTGCTGGAATCATGGAATCATAGAATGGTTTGGGTTGGAAGGGACCTCAAAGACCATCTAGTTCCAACCCCCCTGCCATGGGCAGGGACACCTTCCACTAGACCAGGTTGCTCAAAGCCTCATCCAGCCTGGCCTTGAACACTTCCAGGGATGGGGCATCCACAGCTTCTCTGGGCAACCTGTTCCAGTGCCTCACCACCCTCTCTGGGAAGAACTTCTGCCTGATATCTAATCTAAACCTCACCACTTTCAATTCAAACCCATTACCCCTTGTCCTGCCACTACAGGCCCTTGTAAAAAGTCCCCCCCAGCTTCCTTGTAGCCCCTTCAGGTACTGGAAGGGGCAATAAGGTCTCCCCGGAGCCTTCTCTGCACCAGGCTGAACAAGCCCAACTCTCTCAGCCTGTCCCCGTAGCAGAGGTGCTCCAGCCCTCTGAGCATCTTTGTGGCCTCCCCTATTCCTGCTCCAACTGGTCTATATCCTCCTTATGTTTTTCAGACAAGCTAGGCAGGTGCATGAAGAACAGCTTACCTTGGGTCCCCCTGGGGTACTGTACTGCTTATCATGTGCTGCCTGCATCAGCAGGGAAAGCTGGGCTAAGACTGTTAATTCTGTGCTTACTGCTGTCAGTTTTGGCCTGGCGTAGCTCAGGCATGGCAGAAGGGTGTGGTAGGGGACAGTGTCGATTGTCTTCAGCCTCAGAAGACCAGGAGGATGCTCTCAGGAGTGGAGTGGCAGTGATGGGGGTTTTAAGGAATGTGTAGTAAGAGCGTGGGTGCCTAATGAAGCCCTTGAGTGTTATCTAGCCCTGCCCTGCAATGGGTCGTGCTATCCACTTAACAGGAGGGGAAAAAATAATACTGTGCTGTTCTTCCTCACTCATCTAACCAGAAGGATGTCACCTGCAACAATGTGTCTGAAATTTCATAGTAAAAGTTGTTTTTAAAATTGTCTGCCTAGCTCCGTACTGAGAAAGAGACAATTCTTCTGAGAGGGTATTATTTTTTTATAACTTGTTTTCTTTGATGGTCTGTGATACCAATCTGTTCTTCAGTGGAACCTCCTTAGGTTTTGGTGGTCTTTGTGTTAGCAGTCCTTTTACTCGACTGCAGCTCCACAGAGTTGAGCTAGCCCTGCAGCAGCTGTGGGTCAGGGTACAGCGTGTTTGATGCGACCAAAATCAAGTTTGCCGAGACAAAACTAGAACAAGTCAGTTTAAACAGCAGTATTAAGGCTTGCTCTTATTCAGAACAATGTAAATGTTCCTATCACCTCCTTACTCGGTCTTTGAAAACTACATGACATAAAAGTAACAGTCCAGCTGGGCCTGCAGTGGCGGCTGAAGTTTTGCTCGGGTGGTGCGACACCAGCCTGTCCTCTTGAGCTTTTCATTGTTAACTTGTCCTCAGGAGCTTCACTTCATTAAAACAAACACAAAAAAGGCATTCAATAAAAAAGTAGATTCCTAGACTTTAGAATTAAATATTCAGTGAATTGGATAAAGTCTACTTTAACTTGTTCTTACAGGTACAAATGGATTTCCCGATCCTGATTTAGTCTTGAAGTTTGGTCCTGTGGACAGTACATTAGGATTCCTTCCGTGGCACATCAGACTGACAGAGATCATGTGAGTTGCCTATAAACACTGTGAAACAGGTTGGAATAATGTCTAACTAAGCAAGTCTTTATGCGACTTCCCTCATGTAAGTAGCCGTAAGAGGTGATCTGCCTAAACAAAGGTGCCTGGAGTTGGATTTGAGGATATTTAAAAACTGTTAAACAAAACCAGTCAAACATTCACCGTTGCCCCTTCAGCCACGATCGGGCAACAGCAGGCTTTACGCTTCAGGTTTAAGGAACTGCTTCCGTCACTGTTTAGTGTTGGTGCCCCAGTCCCAGCTGTGTCAGTGTTTCTTAGGGAGATTTTGAGTGGCTCACAAGTTTCTCTCAGGGAAACGAAGAATATAAGGGAAATAGGATAATGTATGTAAGATGATCATGCCTCAGGACTAATTTCCAGTTCTGGCAATAACAGGGTAGAGTTGCTGTATTTCTTAAATCTGAGAGCACTGATAGGTAACTTAAAAGCCTGGGCAGACCTGTGCTTCTTCCAGCTTTTTCACTAATTTGAAGTGCCCTGTGTGCTCTAACGAGTAGGCTTTGATTTAGGGGGGTGACAGCCAGTTCAGTTATTAGAGTTGAGTGTCAATAACTGTGTTGAGAACAGTTTCACAAGGTTACTCAGCCCACAGCTTTCTTTAAGTAACAATATTGCTGCCTGGCCATACGAATCGTGTGGTGTTTATAAAAGCTTATTTTAACTTTTCTAACTTGCTTTCTCAGTTCTTTGCCTTCCCATCTGAACGTCAGCTATGAAGACTTTTTCTCTGCCCTCCATCACTATGCAGCCTGTGAGCAACGCTGGGGAAAGTGACTTCTGGCTGAGCACATGGAGTCAGGCTTCCTGTGGGAAGGAATTGATGTCTGTTTACAAGCACCTGTGATCCATAAGTCTGGTTCATAGCCCTTTCTTAATTTATCAACAAATTCAATAAAGTGTCTTACCTTTCTAGAGAGTCTGTGTGAATGCGTGAGAATCTGTGGGAGGGGAAATTCAGATTTCCTTTGTGAAAAAGACAGTTACCATAAGCAAAGCCAATCCCAGTTGAATTACCCTCCTGTATTTTCATCCAAGTGACCAAAAGAACACACAAGAATTAACTCTTCTGAAATCCGCAGGACAACATAAATAGGAGTTCTGTGCCCAGATGGCCTTTAAATCCAAGGAGGAACTCTCATGTCTGCTAATTTCTTTGTAATTCTTCATGGTCAGGCATTTCGGAGCTAATAATCACTTGGTTTACTATATAGGTGAATTCCAGAGGTGTCGGTTTTGTTAACTGTGAGAACAGACTGCTGCTTGGCTGTGTGCTGTGTAAGGCAGCAGTAGGTACCAAGTTCTAGAAATACTGGAAACATCCCATAAGAAGGAATGGAAGCTTCTGTGCTTAAGTGGATTAGGCAGTCTGTGTGGTACTGTCTGTCCTCTTTTTTTTTTTTTTTTTTTAAGAGGCAAGTCAACGTAGTCCTGCAGCGCTGAGAAAAACTTCTCAGTGCTGGGTCAGTTTTCCATAGGGAATAAGCATAAACGGTGCTATGTATTTGTGTATCTGCTTTACCCATAAAATTCTCATGTAAGGTGAGAAGCTGGCTATGGCATCACTTGCTGAAAAACCTGAAAACGGCCTAGCTCCATTTCCATGGCCACTTGTGCTCCTGTACCCAGCGGTGGCTGCTTCAGCCTGTTAGTAGGTTTGCTCCGAGCTGGATGGGGTTCTGCAGCAGGCGAGGAGGAAGTTGAAGCAGGGTTGCACTAGAGTATCTTGAAACCGAGATACATTAGCTAAACGGTCTTTGTTGTGGAACGCTCTATTGGAGTCAGATTCCTGTTGGAAGTGATCTGAAAGTCTCCGCAGTAGCGTTTGGCCAAAGCAGCGCAGTTAGAGCTGTGTTACTGCAGAGAGTAACACTGCAGCCTTCTGCCCAGCAGTCTGTGGAGCTGTTGGACACCTCGTTCTGGAAGTGTTTCCTTTTATCCCACCCCCTTCAAAATGAGCTTGGCTTTATCCCCATTCAGGATCGGCAGTGTCACTTGAATGGGAAACAACAAACAACAGCTTTCAAAAGGGAATTGCCAGATTTCAGATGAGCGTCTGCTGCTTTTTGTCACGGTGGGTGTTAGCTGTTGTAGCTTGGTGTAATGTTACCAAGAGGTTGTGTAAACTCTTGGCTGTGGTTTCCTGCCATCCCAGGGTCAGGTGGCGGGTGAGGCGAGATCGGTGGTCTGCTTTGTCTCATAGAAGCGAAAGGGATGTTTAATCAAATTGACTGATGGTTTTGACATTGAACAACGTTCCATCTGGGTTGGAATGCTCTGAGTATGGCAGGCTGCTTTTTGCAGGCTGGTCTGTGATGTTTGCCAGCTGCTGTACCGCAGAGAAGGTGAACAGTCGTGCAGTGTGTCCTGGGTTCTGTCATTGCCGTGGGAAAGCTTTTCTCACAGAGTGTTGGACTTCTTTGTGGGGAGCGGATGGCCCGCTCGAGGGAATCTTGAGTATTGAAGTTTATCTGTCATACGGATTTTGTGTCATTACAATGTCAGGTGGTGTTTAGGTTAGCATGTTGCATTACGTATCACTGAAGCCGTTCTGGTGCTGGCAGTAAAGATACAAAATGGGAAAAGCTTAGTTTAGTCCTCAAAAGTAATCTGTTTTTTATATTTGCATCAAACTGCCAAAGAATACTTCCGACACCTGAGCTCACCTCCGACTTTGGCATATCTCGGCGACAAAGACTTGTTGTATATTGGAGGCAGATCTCAAGGTCTAGGATTTGTCTACAGAACCATGTTTAATGAAACTAAAATGATTAGTTCAGCTGCATTTGATTCAATGCCATCAAGTCTCTTCTGACGGCCAGTTTAATTGTAAATTAAGTCTTCCTCCTGGTATTAACGCAGGTGAACGAATCCACGTTATCACTTCGGAGGGATTGTTTTACTGTCCCTGTGTGGGCAGTGTCCAGCCAAACTGTGGGCTGTGCCAAAACGCACCCTCTGTATCCACAACTGGACTCCGAAAGTGTGTCACCGCCGTCGGCGCCTGCCCCCAGCTCAATCTCGGAGAAGGTCCGCGGTGTAGCTGTGACACGCTGTGTGGCTGTAGTCCCGGTACCTGTGCATAACGTGTAAAATGAGTTTTTATGATTAGGGAATCAATTTGTTGAACTTTATTACGGAGAGCTGAACCTGAATCTGTAAAACAAGAAATGAATAAAAGACTAATCTTTCTATAGGCTATGGTGATGCATGGATGCCTGTGCAGGGCTGATTGGGCAGATGTAGCCTCGTCTGTAGTGCTGCAGCACTGCGGGAAAGCAGGGAAGGCCAAAGGGCATGCTCTCCTCACTCTTCTTAAATTGCTTTCTGTACTTTGAGAATGGATACAGTTTTTTCGATCTACTGCTTCCAACTTCTTGGAAGCTCTTAGGAAAGCTTTGACAGTAAAGCATTTACTGTAAGAATGTTTCTTTGATAGTCCTGGGAACCTGCTAAACTTGTTCCTGGTTACTACAGAGCTTGCTTCCTCTCCCTGCTGCTGAGTCAGTACTGAGCCAGGAGTGGGGCTGGGCCTCCCGCCAGCTCTCCTTTGGGGCAGGGTGAAGTGAGGGTGTGGAAGAAACCCCCGCCACCCGAGTGATGCCTGGGTGCCGAGCGCGACCCCTTTAGGAAGGGGGAGCTCGTGCCCATGCAAAAATTTTGCAAAAGTGCTGTGGGTCACGGTGGGCTAACAAGTTGATTGTGAGCCAGCCCACAAAGGTGGCCGTGGTCTCCCAGGATGCGTTAGGTCGAGGCTGAGGGAGGTGAGGCTTTCCATGCGGATCTGATGAGACATCTGGAACGCTGGGTCCACTTCTGGGCTTCCTTGGTACAAGAGAGACTTGGACTTAGAATCACAGGATGGTTTGGGTTGGAAGGGACCTTAAAGATCATCTAGTTCCAACCCCCCTGCCATGGGCAGGGACACCTTCCCCTAGACCAGGTTGCTCAACGCCTCATCCAGGACTTACTGGAGCAAGGCCAGCAGAAGGCCGTGATGATGGTTAACAAGTGGAGTACCTGTTTGTTGTATGAGGAGAGGCGGAGGGAGCTGGGACTGCTCAGCCTGCAGAAGGTTCAGGAGGGAACTTACTGAAGTGTGTAAGGGTATGATGGAGAGGGAGTGAAAACAGACTCCTCTCGGTGGTGCTCATTGTCAGGCTGAGAGGGAACGGGCACACACGGAAATACCAGAGAATCCTTTTAACCATCACAGAAACCCTTTCCTGTGCTGGCGGTCAAACAGTGGAGCAGGTGGCCCAGAGAGGTTGCGGAGTCTCCTTTTAAACCTGACTGGGATCCATGGAGGTGGGCGGGATGGGTGTTGGACTAGATGCTCTCCAGAGGTGCCTTCCAACCTCAGCTGTGCTCTGAAACGGAAAACTCGAGCGGCAGGCAAGTTATTTTGCAGAGAAGAGGTTTTGGGGCAGATAGTCTGCTGCGGCCAGAGTTCGGCGTGTGGCACTTCCACGCTCACTTCAGCTGCGCACGCTTGGATCTGGAGGAAAGCGATGGGTGGTGGAGCACAACTGTGGCTGGCTGGCACGCTCCCCTCGCAGCAGCGAAAGAGCCTGCCGGGCACGGACAGCAGCAAGTTTTCAGTGAGCTCTCAAAATCCCAACTGTTGGCAGAGAAACTGTATTCCCTGCTCAGGTATTTTGTGATTGAGATTCTTCTGTGTTGTCTTATCACGGGTTTTTCTGCCTTCTCTCCTTACCCGGTGCTGCTGGCACTGTTTCCTTAGATATGCAAGCTCCTGGTAAGAAAACTGTCACGCTATTGGAGGTAACTCTTTGATATGCCCTAGATAATACCAAAGATTTGTTACTGTGCAACTCGGACAATTAATGCAGAGGAACTGGCTTTTCAACAAATCGGCTTATGCCGAGCCTCTCCCTTGCCAGCAGTAAGTGTCACGTTTCTACATCGTTCCTTGTCTTTTTTCCCCTTTCAGTGGTGCACAGTAGTTGATATCTAGTAAAAGAACTAGATGAGATGCTGAAATAGTTGTTTTGCAGCAGGGAATCTGGGAACATGGTCAATAATACAGCTGTAATGGGACACAGGCCCACAAAGCAGTTCTTGAAATTACAGTGATTTGTGGGGCTTCTTGTTACGAACGTGCGTTGAGCAACCGTACAGCAAAGTGTGCTGCGCTCAGTGAAGGCTGGTAAGCAAGTAGAATGTGAGGTAAAGGTCATTCCTTTTAGAGGAAAGTGTATTCTTAGGCACGTATCTGTAAGTGCTTTCTAAAGTACTTCACAAAAATTGCAAGAAAAAGTAGCCTGCTGCCTGGATTTCCTGCGTGGTTCGTGAATTCAGCTTGCGTGTGAAATCATAACTGCCCTGAATAGTCCCAAGTGTTGTACAAAACGTGGACATTTTAAAGCACAGGTTAAACATCTTTTGTCTCTACAGTTGAATTAATGTTGCACTCTTAACCATCTTTACTTACTGGCACTGAGAAATAGGTACACCGATAAAAAACGAAGGGCATGTGCAGGCAGTTTCAGCCCATCTGCTGATCCCGACGTCCCGGCTGCCTTGCAGGTAGGCTTTGCCCCGTGCTGCCAGCTGGGACGGTGCTGCCCAGCCAGCCCGTTTGTCAGGAGGAGCTCGGGGGACCGGGGACAGGCACTCTGCTTCGGTGTGCTGGCTTCGGCGCTGCCGTCCTCTCCAGGGTCACGGCCCTCGCAGAGCTCTGCTCGTTGCGCACGTTCTTGGAAAGAGGTTCTGCTTCCGAGCGCTTAAAGCAACAGCTTCGGCTCAGGAGTGAGGAAGGAACTGGAGAAGGTGGCTGAACTGTAGCCCATCCCAAACTTTTCCGACTAGTCTTGCTGTGAAGGTCACTGTTTGTCTGATTTTCACCACACCGTGAATGTAAGCAACCTCTAGCTGTTTTCTAGGAGCTAAGCTACCGTGATAAGCTTGGCGCAAGACCTGAATCCAATCACTGCTGAGAGCCATAGGATTATTCCTTAACTGCAGCCAAAGTAACTTTTTTAGACGATGAACAATATAATGTATTACACAGAAGCATGCCTCAGCCTTAACTTTGAAGCGCCTCACAAATTAATGTTTAATGAAACCCTTTGCCTTGAAGTTCTGCTCTACGATCTATCTGGCTGGATGCCAACACAAGCCAGGGCTCTTTCATCCCCTGACAGGCCTCGATGCTTTAATACAGCATATTTTCTCCAACCGTGTGCTGCCAGTCGGTTTTCAGTACGGATTCCTACACTTACTTACCCGGCCTGTGAATTGCCTCCCCCCGCTCTCCCCGAAAAATAAAAACCCACGGCAGAAGACCCTGATGGTTTGATCGCACAGAAAATGTATTGTTAGGGGAATGTTTGATTGGACTAAACATGACTAGTACAAGTGTTTTGTAATACGGTTCACACTGCAAACATTAGAAGCCTTGTAGCTGATAAACCAAAGCAAAACATTTTTCTTTGTGCTCATTGTAATTTTAATGGAAAATTTCTCTCCAAGTCAACCACCAAACTTAAAAGCTTCCCA
Source organism: Eurypyga helias (assembly GCF_000690775.1). Lineage (NCBI taxonomy): Eukaryota > Metazoa > Chordata > Aves > Eurypygiformes > Eurypygidae > Eurypyga > Eurypyga helias. Next base: position 10,208 of record NW_010232892.1, on the reverse strand, counting down.
TTGGACTCTGTGTCCTAGAATTCGGCAAAAGTTGCCACTCCGTTGGCAAGGCGGCTACTGTTTTTTTGCACGCACACAAAGGTGTCCGGAAATGTCATTCCCAAGGGGCCCTATGTCTACATCTGGCAGTGCAAGGATGTTTTTGTTGAACTGATGTCATGAGTCCTTCTGCAATTTACAATACTTAAAAGCTGAATTCCAAAGAAAATCTCTATCACGACGGAGCAGTCACATTCTTGGAAGCAGTCAGGATCCCAGGAGGACATATTGCCAATACGAATATAATAATAATATCTTAGGGAGACTTAAGTACTGTGCTGGCCCGAATTCCTGGCAGTGCAATGGCACTGAAAGACGGTGATGAGAATTACAGAATAGCAGGAAAAATGTTGAGGAGGAGGATGTCTAGAGGTCACCTACTCAATCCTGGGGTTCAGGTTTTCTCAGTCCTTCTCCAGTGCTTCGTCCCAGCAACATCTTGTTTGCGGAGCGGGGCTGCGGCAATTCAGCACCCCAAACAGGCAGCTTTCAGTGGGAGAGAAAACTCAGGAAGATTTCAGAGGCAAGGCCGAGCGTTTTGCCGTGGATGCTGTCAGATCAGGACTGTCACAGGCTTCTGGGGTTGGAGAGGAGGGCTCAAGGCCTGAGGGCCTGCCCTGGGGAAGGCCCTGGCTGAAACCCCTCTGGTTTGGACAGAAGCAGCTGCTGGTCCCTTGTAGCTTTTGGAGCAGAAGCTTGGGCTTTCACAGACTCAACCTGCAAATTACACGAGTAGTTTATATATTTTAAAGTAGTTCTAACTGACCGAAACACCCTTGCGGGCCGACCGACAGCCCGTGCAGCCCGTCTCAGGAGCTCGCTGACCAGCGCTGGGCCTGCTGCACGGCAGCTGCTGCCTGGGCTCAGCTCATTGCTCAGCCCATCCCTTCGGCACCAGGGACGGGCAGGGATTTCCCCCACGGAGTCTAGCAATGCCAAGACCGTTTCCTACCTCTTTGGCTTCATTACTGAAGCCCTGCTCAGCCTGCATGAGCCTCTCTGTGTAAGCGTATTCTGGAGGCGTGAAACAGCATGTCTGACGCGATCACTGCCTCACAATTCTCTCCGTGGAGCTACCTCTGCCCGTATTTTATTCAGCTGGCTGGACACAGCAATCTCTGCCCTGAAAGCCAGCTGCCGCCTCCAGCTCAAAGCAATTCCAGGCACCTTTCCGACAGTTGGGTTGACTTAGTTCTCCCACTGCTCATGCCCAGGAAGGAGCTTGGCATAGCCCTTCTGGTCCATCCCAGGGGAAGGCTGAGGTGAGGGTGGTGCCTGCTGGTGCCGCAGCGACGAGCCCTTCACAGCTCTATCTGCGTCCCCTCGCCTCAGCTCCCCTCCCCACTACCCCCCATCGCCTCCTCTGGCAGGGTCTCCCGGTGCAGACAAGAGGCCTGGGGGAAAGGTCTCTCCTGGTGGCAAGGCTCCCAGCCCTCGCTAGCAAGTCTCTGGAGTTCTCGAGCTCCAAATCAAGAAGCCTATCCTCATTAAGGAGCATTGGGGTTTTTTCCCCAAATAAATGAACAGTTGGCTTACTTTGAAAGTGAGCGTGTGGTTTTGTTCATAGCAAACCTTTAAGGTATGTGAAATGTGTGGGAGGTGACAGCAATGCTGGAAGATGATGTTTTGGGGGTGTGTGTTTCTTTTCAATGGAAAGAGGAAAGAAAATTAAATTTCTATTTCTGCATCATCTCTGGTATGAATTTAAAAGCCCATAGGAATGGGAGCAAAGAGATAACACTTCTTATACTGACACCAGCTCAGCTGCATTGCACACGTATGTATGCAAAATGATCTGATTAATGCCACCATTGTGCAACACAGTCAGTTCAGTGCTGCTGAGATTTATTGCTTCCTGCTCTCCCCCGTCTTACTGGCGGTGGCATTTAAATCCTAATACACTGAGGTCGCGTTTACCTAGTTCATCCTAAATTTTTATTGCATCCTGGTCAAATTAATCAATCTTTCCTACAGCAGCAGCAGCAAGACCTGTGATTGTTATTGCAGGTGAGATTGTTTTACAGGGTCTTTTGCCTTCACAAGGCATGTACAGAGATGGGAACAACCCTTGCAACTGTTGGTTGCATTGCATACAAGATTGCACGGCTTGTGGGGAAGGTTGTGGAGACCTGTAGGCACGAGAGACAGCCGCTTTCTGCGCGAGTCTGGCATGTGCTGACCACACTTCTGCTGGCATTGCGTTAGCAACCACAAACCTAAAACAAGCTTGCTTTTAATTCTGCTCTTTTTAGGAGGACCAGGGAGGTGGAAGTACCTTTGCACACCAAGCTCCTCACAGTTGCTAGGTTGTCCCTTGTATGGTCTTAGAGGTATATCGTCTAGATAATCAGCGAAACAGCTGCTAAAGCCTTGGGAACAGTAAGTATCTGAGGCAGTGGAGGGTGAGGTTGCAGCCCCAGTTATCCAAAAGCAATGCTTTCAGCTCTACCTGCCTCCCAGCATTTGCCAATGTAGCTGTGGCCATTCTAATCGCAGTTTCAGATCAGCTGGGGGTTGGTTCCTACGGCTTTCAACAACAGCCTCCTGCTTCTTCAGGCACCTAAAGATGTCGCATATCTGATCCCAGACCTTAGTAAAAGGAATAGAAAAGGGTCTGCTTGTAGCAATACTTCTCGTTAGTTGCTTGCATTTTTCACCGTCTTATGAATGAATCTCTTTCGACATCAGTACCTGTAAGTGCATTAGATATATTTTTGTAGGAGGACTAGAAAAAAGACCTGTCATACATTTGCAGCTGGAGCCCTGCTGCCTCACACTGCACCTACAGCACTGCCGTGGCAGCATAAACTGCTCAGTAGCCTCGGGCTGCCGCCGTCCTGCCCATCACCTCTGAAAGCCCAACGCACACCTTGGGGAGCAACCGGCCCGTCGTTCCCAGGAAGTACCAGAGCTACCACCTGTGCTCTGTGGGCACGGTTTCTGAATGGACCAGAAGTGCAACCCTGGCCACAAGCCCGAGGCCTAATGCGCCCCGCAGACGCAAGCGCCGTAAATCTTTGTGATGTTCGTGGAAGCCTCACGCCCATTTCTGTTGCCTTGGGACAGCACCTGGTTTGAATTACTCTGCAGTATCTCCAGGGAGGAGGTCACAGGTTCAGAAAAAACAGGGAGACAGTGCAAGTGCCCAAATTCTGCTTGGACAAAGTATCTGGAAGAAAAAAGAGTGCATATCTGGGAAACCCGCGTGGGTAGCCTCAGCATTACCATGTCCCAGAAGATCAGCTCTTGTTTTGACCAGAGGAAAAGATCTCCTCTTCAAGTCCTTAGCATTTCGCTGACCAATGTGGGACAATCAATTCCACCTTCGATTACTGTTCTGCTAACTAGAGAATATAGGCCAGCGGGTCTTTCACAGTGAGGCATCTACCATGAGATAGCATCAGCTTTGACATTACGTCAGTGAACGGGAGACATAACCTACTCTCATTCATTTTTATTACGGTAGTAATCAAGATGGCTCAGGTAACTCAAATCTCCATGGCCAGAACATATCATCTGACAACAGGCCCAGGAGCGACCTGTCACAACATTGTTCTGACCTTAAATCGTTCGCAGTCTTATTTGTCAGGGCACTGTGTCAGCTTATTTTGGTCATTACGCCTCTTGAATTGGGAATCTATTAAATGTTGTCTGATCTCTCTAATCTGTAGCACGCAGTTTATTTTTATACAGGAAATGAAAACTGTAGCATGATCATATCATCCTGCACCTTCAATTTCCTCTGTATACAAATACTGAATAAATACTGCGGCTTTGACATGTTTAGAACAACACTCTCCAAAAATACGTATTTATTTTCAGTGGCCTAGCCTAATTCTTCAGAAAAAAAAAAGGCTGCAGTTTTATTGATGCAGAATTGCAATATTCCTAAACGGTGTGATAACATGTTCTTCTTTAACAGGTGAGATTATCACTCTAAGAAGATTATATCTAAAGAGTCAAAGAATAAATTGTTGAGTAAGGGGTTTAGGTTCTTTTTTTTTTAATTGTTTTGAATATTTTAAAGTACATCATATGTTAAGCAAAGCCCCATCCTTCTAAGTAAGCAGGTTTGTGAAGAAAGAACTGCTAGTCTTGAAGGAGTTAATAAGAACATAGGGGGCACCAGCAGCTCTCTAAAAAGAGGAAATTCTAGGGAGGCTGTTGAAAACAAATGGAGCTGTAGTATACTGAGAAAAAAGAAGCATCCAAAATTAAAAACTCTGGTTTAAATCTGCGCCATTTTTTAATGCATGAGATTCTACAGATTCCATGTTCCGCCAGAAAAAGCATAAACCAGAAGATACGAATGTTTAGATGCGAGACTTTTGTTACCTGACCTTGGGGAAGAAGCAAAGGGCTGCAGAGCATCCACCACGTCTCCGGAGGGAGCAGGATCTCTGCAGAGGTGACTCTAAAGGTTACAGTATTGTCAGGCTGAAAGCAGCAAAGTGGAAAGCAAGAAAAGGAAAGAATAATATCATATTGATTGCAGATCATGTTTGGCTTTTTAAAAATATATCTTTTTAGCAACAGACCGTTGCTGAAAGTCCACCTGGGGCTGTCCTGTGGGCATAAGACATCACATGTGTGAGCGTAATACAATCATCTCTAGGCTTTTGCAGTCAAACTCCAGTGTTCTAAAGGGACAGTGTCCAGTCCCCAGAGACTATTAAAAAGTGAATCTGGCTTCCTCTTCCTTTTATCTTTAAAGCCTCTTTTGTTGTTTGCAGGCTGATAGAAGAAGGTCGCTTGCAAAGGAACGGAGCAGGTTTTTTAACATCAGAAACAAGGACAATAGGAGGACATCCTATGCTGCAGAATCTGCAAGCATGCAAAAAATGAAAGTTACTGATATTAAAAAGAAAAAAGGAAGGAGCACGTTCAGAGCAAATTGCTCAGTAACATACTTTTTGTCAACAAACAGTTATGAGTGGGGATGGGCATAGCAAGGGGTTCAGTTTGAAGATAAGTCAAGAATTTAAATAACGAATGGGTGAAAATTTTCTGTCCATGCAGAAGCTGCAGGACTAGTATACTCCACTGCCACTCCACCCCTCATAAATAAATAAAGTGGGAAAAACCCCTGAAAGGCAAGTTTTTTCCATGACTAGTGCATAATGCTGTATTTTATGTTCAGCACAATGCTGAGCTGGCACCCAGAAACCCTCACTTGGAAAAATGAACTGCCAAGACCTACTCATGCTGGGACCCAGCCGGAAATAAATACCTTTTAAAAGAAGTGCTGAGCATCTTCCAGAAACTCAGGCCTTTTGGGACAGTCAACATTACTGACCACAACTTTTGTGTAGAGCATTAGCTGTCCTTAGCACCCAACCTCTACACCTCCCAGACTGACAGCAAACCTGAAACCATGAACATCAGTGTGCTTTGGGCAACTTCTCTTCTCCAAGGAGCTGCCAGCTTTGGATACTGCTACTACAGCTGCTACAGTTTAGTACTCATCCTAGTGTACCTGATCACTTCTGGTCAATGAAGGATCGCAGTAGTAAAATATAGGGGGAAAAAGAAAAGATTCCATAAGTGTAGCAGATTTCAAAGCTATGGAGAATACGCTGGGTCTATAAGGAAGCTTGGGAAATATCTGATATTTCTGGTTTTAATACTAGAATTTCTAACATTTTAAATCAACACTGATAAAATCAAAGAGCTGCTGTGGGTATAAAGGAGGATGAAGACTGTTGTTTTGGTGTATCCCTATTGTAAAAGCAGAGTTAGAAATTGCCCATGGACTACTCTTCCTACAGAAGAAGAAAGCTGTGGAACTGGCCACATGCTCCCACTAGATGCTGGAGAAACTCCTCCTAGCCCAAAGTGGTTTTCAGCTTTCAAAAGCATGCTTTCAGGAAAAAGAAAACAACTATTGTCACTCATGTGCCAATAGAAGTTACCTTTTGCTTTTACAGCCATGCCTCTTCCCCTCGCTGGGCATGCGTGCTGTTACAGTACAGTGGTTTCCTAGCCCAGTTTTGCCTCCGAGTCATACAGAAAGAGGCAATTCTGCCGACATTGCTGTGCCTCAGCTTGGCCATTCATGGATTTGGAATTTCTTACCTGGCCTAAGGACACTGTGAGATTTAAAATGTGCCTTCAGCTTCTGAACAAAACCACAAGTTATTCCTAGGATGTCTTTTCTAGTGCATTTACACCTGGTTGGCAGTGATTTTGCTACATCAGTCTGCTTTTCTGATGCTCAGAAATATCCTGCAGGTGAACGTTCAGAAGCTATTCCCACAGGAACAGGCTGCTTTTCTCCGTGCCTTCTCAGAAATGCCCATACTGGCCCTGTCAGCACAGTCTGCGATATGACAAACCTGTCACTAGAGCAGCTATGGCAGAGAGATGGCACAATGTCTATAGGAGTTTAAAGAAGGGAAATCACAGAAGAATAATCCATTGAGATCTGTTAAATGCAAAGAAAACACCTGTAACTCTGGAGGTGAATACAAGTGGAGGCTGGCAGTTCCATATACTGTCACCCAGGTCTTACGCTCTTCTCTAGCCATCTGCTGCAGGCCACTGCCAGGGGCACCATGCTGGGTGATCTAGGGTCTGACCCAGTAGAACTCAGATTCTTACTCAGGTTCTTACCATAGCAAACCTAGAAATCTCCTTAAGCTTACTAAATGTTTGTCTTTGAAGACCTGGCACATGGTGCCTACATACTCTGCCCCTCGGCAGTCAGAAGAGCATCTCAAGATGTAGCTTGAAGCTTTTTGAGTGTCTTATTCAGTTAGGACAGTCCTATCCTCAATGTCTAAACGTTTGACTAATGCCTTCTTTTCAAAGGTGTTTGTTGAGACCACATTGCACTTCCAACGTGGGATGAGTGCTTGTTAGCCATCTGTTATTTTGACCACAGGGACTGAGGTTTAAAGTTTGTGCAAGGGATGGATGTCAGCTGGATAACAGCTGGATTGCTTGGGATGGAGCAGATATAGACTAGCTCCAACAATCGCTTCCCAGGCACGTGCACACCTTCTTGAGTTTTGATAAGATGTGGAGTTTTTCATATAAAAAGTACTACTGGGTTTGGCTGTTATCTGGGCTTCACTGGAAAAAAAAAAATGATTGATTTTAGCTCTATCTGAAATTATGTTCAGAAATTTATCAGTGTCCCTTTCCACTTCAACCTCCTGAATTGAGGCAACAGAGGAAAGAAACTTAAACATAGGAAGCCTTGAGCATCATTTAGGAAAAAGCAACAAGCAAAATTAATACCCATGTACCTTAGACACTTGATTAGATTGTATTTCTTATGGTATGTAATTTTGTTTTCAAGCTCCTTCCTCACCTTTCCTTCCATCTGCATTAAGCGAAAATTTAGTATAAATGTTTCTAGGAAGTACAGCTCTGACAGATGTTCAAGTGATAAATATTTACAGTCAGGATAATTTGCAAAACTAGTGTCATTTTGTTGATATGGGGTCTTTCTGTATTTTGCATTTTTGTGCAAACATGTAACACTGGGAAATAAATTTGTCTTAATCAAAGCAAAAATTAATTAAAAGGATTGTAGCCAAAACTGCTGGTATTGCTTCTGAATGTCACAAGAATGAGATTTCAAGTGAGGCATGCTGCTTTTCAAATATACTTAGGATATAAAAAATGGATTGAAAATTTCTACGTTTGAAATGACATATGTAATGGAAAGCATTCATGCTACTTTAATTTACTGCAAAAACTAGCAAAGCAGAAAGGAGAAGGATCATATAGCTAAAGCAAACAAAGACAGATGTTGAAACAGATGAGAAGAAAAAAGACTTCCTTTTAGAAACAGTGCTCTAAAGCCATGAAGACTTAACACCTTGCACGTAGAGGAATTGCTGAATGAAACACAGCCACGTATCAGGGGATGGGATCACTGCTGCCATGCACTTCCCAGAGCAGTTCCAGGTTCGGCAAGCTGCACATGATGCAAAAAGAGGTTGGTTTTACGTGGCAATTTTTTTCACCTTTTTTTTTTTTAAAAAAAAAGGGGTGTGGGTTGAGAGTGTAATATATGATTGTGGTCTTCCTTATAAGAAATAATTAACCCCTGTCTCATTTTTTTTATTTTCATTGTTTCTTACTCTCCAGACTTCTGGCTCCAGATTAAGCAGGAGTGGTTTACACCAGATAAGGTTTGCATGGAGAAATTTTACCTAAGCCAATGGCTGAGACCTCCTGTGGACCTTATTCATCACCTATGGGGAATATTTCTGTGCACTGGAAAGGCAAGGCAAGAAGCCTATCCCACCTTTTAAGTTTTAAAAAATCTCTTCCTTTGGGCCTATTTGCTTCTGGTAAAATAATCACTGAAGGATACATGCTGTGGGGAAAAGAATATGTGTTCTTCACCTTTTCCTTGCCAAGGTGCTTGTGTTTAAAAGTGCATGGGGCCACACAGGCAGAAAAAACCCATGTCTGCAAGGGAAGCGATCCTGCCTCTGCTGTGGGAAAGCTTCCCAGGTAATGGAAATGAATTAAAACCACCTCAAAGGTCTTGAAAAAGCTGTAGTCCTGGCTGGTTTACCACAGCAAACGGCACATTTCCCATGTGACGCATCCGAAACGCTACGTGAAGTGTAGTGAGGAGGGAAGCATTGGGTGCTGGTGCCTGAAGCAGTGGGTGCTGGTGCCTGAACCCTCAGCAGGCACTGTGTTTTTAGCAGGAGAGGGGAAACTGTTGTGGAAGGTGATGGCTTCCAGCAGAGGTCTTATCTATGGCCTTCATCTTGGCTTCCGTGCAGGGACAGCGGGCAGGGCCTGGACTACCTTGCAAACTGTGGATGGCAGGGGAAAGAAGAGAAGGAGCGACGGGAGCTCCTCCAGTTTTCATTACAGGATCCCAGAGTTACTGTAGGAGACAGGTGATCCCCCGGGAGAGCTGTGAACAGGCCTTCCGATCCCTCCCTCCACCTGAGGCCAGAACGTGGTGAGCCATGGTTCCCTCAGGGCAGGCTGCAGAAGAAAATGTCCTTCTTCAAGGATTTGCTAGCTCCGGGCCTCATTGCTGCCCCTGCCCCGCCCACCGGTGCCGTCTGCTTCTGGGGTCCTCCTGTCTCACCCCCCAGGCCGCAGTGCTTTTCTTCCTCTCCCTTTCTTCCGCCTCCCATTACTCCCACACACCTCTAATCCATCAGCATTCCCCAAGCTCTTGAGCAACAGTGTGCATTGAGAAGGAGGAAGACAACTTCTATTTTATTTGGGAGCCTGCTATTATTTCAATAAAGGAGGTGAATCTTGCTGTGCAGTCACATGCAGAGCAGAGGACCACACCCCTTCAGCAAGGGTAAGATAACTCACTTCCCTTCCTTCAAGCAGTGTTTCGTCCAGGTCTTTGCTTCTCCCATAGTCCTGAGGGTGCTGGGAAAATAAGAACATTTTTTTAATAACATCTGTGGCACGGCTGTGCTTACAGGTCATGATATCACCAGTGTAAATACAGTGGGCACCTATTCTAAATTAAATGCATTCTAACCAGGGAGTCCTGTTTACACCCTGATTTCTCCTGCAAGTCACACATTTTCAAGAGGTGTTCAAGACACGGCAGTGCAAGAGGATTTTCTAGTCCCTGATCAAGTGTTAGCGTTCTGTATAAGAACAGCTTTAGTCCCTTATGCTGGTTTTAGTCAGGAAAGAGTTAACTTTCCTTACAGTGGCTGGTATGAAGCTAGGTTTCTGGATTTACCCTGAGAAAAGTACAGACAAGGTTGCTTTTTAGTTGGCACTGGGGAATGCCTGCACCGAATTCAAGGTCTTTCTCCACTTCTGATCCTGCAGCTGCGTTCCCAGCTCTCGCGGTCTCGCTACAGGCAGTGCTGGGACACACAGTTCAGGCACCTGACCCAAACGGACCGGGGGAGTTTTTCATGCCATAGTACGTCATGCGCGGGGCAGAGGCGAGGAGGGGGTCCAGTTGCCGTTACTCTCTCCCTTACTCTCTCGCGTTCCCTCCTGTACACTTGCTGACCCTCTCCCTGACTCCTGCATTAGCTGCTTCACTAACTCCTGGGCTGGCTCATTTGTGACGGAGTTGGTGGGTTTGTTTAGTTTTCCTGGTTGTGCTATCGCTATTAGGGTTTGTTTGGAATCTACTGTGACAGCTCTCGGGGTGCGGATCTCAAGCTGCGGTTCTTGAGCTCTCTGGCTCTGACTCCCACTTT
>NW_010232891.1:36224-40288 GCF_000690775.1 Eurypyga helias | reverse complement strand
AAAAAAAAAAAAGACTTTTAAAAAACACCCACCCACAAAAAAGACCACATACAACCAAACACAGCTAACGCTTAAAATTTTTGTCATTGAATGCCAACGAATTCCAGAAGTCCAAATTCTGGGGATTTTAATCCTAGTTTTCTCTCTGCAATCACATTCCCAAATAAGCATTGTTTTATACAAAATCCTCCTTTTGAAAGACTGTGCACTTGAGAGGCCAAGTTTATTTCACAGCACACTTTCAATTCTTGCCTCTCGCTCTGTCTTTCCAAGGATCAACACACTAGAGCAGCATGTTCTCCAGATGAGAAGTATGGAGAACTCTGGCCTATACAATCTGCATGTTGCTTAAAATCTGCAGTAAAACCAGCTATATAAAGAAGTTGTGAATGATTTAAAAGCTTTTAAGAACTGCAGAAAATAGTGCATCATGCTTCACTTTCACATGTAGTTAAAGTAGTGGGTAGAGTATGTAAGTGACAGGAAAGCAAAAAAAAAAAAAAAAATTGTACTAGCCAGGACTTGAGGCACATATTCATCTATAACAGAACCAACACAGAGCTTAGATAATGAGAAGCAAGTATGCAGCACTTAGAGTGTTTGGAGTTCCAGCAGGGTTTGTAACACACAATTAGGAACTCCTGGTGAGCGAGATGTGCACTGAACCTCGTGGAACATTTTGTTTATTTGTGCTTAGCAAGAGGAAAGCATGGGATGAAGGGAAGGTTTTCTAGTGAGATCACCACAGTCCCTTGTTTTACACTGATATAAAAATCTGATCATTATCAAATTTGAAGTAACATAGAATTGGCTTTTCAAAATTAACATTGTAAACATCATTTAATATTTTTTAAATAACTAATGCTTGAGGTGTGTCATAAACAAAAACTGACTAAAAATCTCCTGATTCAATTTACATACTCTAATATCTTCATCAAGTTACAGCTTTAAAAGTAGTGTTGTGGCATAAAACCACATAATTAAAAATTAGACTGAACAAGACCTTTTCTTCATCTTGTGAGAAGCTCCTTTCACTTCAAAGCATGTGTGAGATACGTGAGTTCATATCACTAACAACAGTGGCTCCTCAAAATTTCAGAGAAACAACTGACTTATTATAGTTGAAAGCCATATCCATTACATTTCAAGGCTGTGAAATTTGTAAAAGAAAAACCTTTTGAAACCTTTTTCAAACACATCAGAAGTCTGACAGAACAGAGCTGAATAGATCGTCATTTGGTAACCCTGATAGCTGTGATAGACATGGGACTATTTTAACAGGACTCCCTAGATCCAGCATCTCATATAACAGTCACCACACAGACACAATTTAAAGATGCTGTCACACTCCTTCGGCTGTTCTGAGCAGTATGCTGTTTTGGGCACAGTGTACCCAGCATACGTCTTCAGAAGCACGATATACAAAATGCTGCATAAAACCAACTTATTTCCCAGGCCTTATGGGCCACTGTAAGGACACCAGAGAGAAGATGAATGCACGCCTCAGTGCGTATCTTCGGTTTTGAGGTTCCTCTCAGCCTTGGCAGCTCCCCATAGCCAACACGTACTTCCCTACATGGGCAACTCTAACACTTGAAACACCACTGACAACAATTGCAGCAAAAATGTGAGCTAGAAAATCCTCTCCAACCTTAGCATGTATCACATATATAACAATATAATGGCACTAAGTTTTTAAAGTTTGGTAAGGTTAAAATGCTTAGTCTGTAATAGATATTACATCATGGGCTATGCAAAGAGTACAGCCTAGCACTGTGATTGTTCTTCATCAGTGCTGTTATGTCCCGTATGTTTAGGCTGGACAACTAAAGGTGGAATCTGTTTATCCCTCTCGCAAAGCAGCCATTCAAAACTGCTTTTCATGCCCACTACCAAGAAAATTTGGTTTATTCTTAAGACGCAACAAGGGGTCTATTTGCTAAGAACTGGCAAACAAAACCCAATATGTACAAGACACAATTAACTACATGTAGGACATGATGTTCACTGAAAACCTACGTTTGCTTTGAAGCACAATGGTGCAAATTCGGAGCCCAAATAAGTCACAGAAATGTATTTATATAACTGAGAACAAATCTTAGATCTTGTTTCATTCATATGTATCTTTGCCTCATGAACTGCACATTAACTAACCTGTACTACCAATGAAAAATTCTTTTATGATTCCATATGACTAGAAGCCATTTCATTCATACGCATACATACACACACACACACACACACATTACTGGAACAGAATTTAAACTTAATTTCTTTTTTTTTTTGACTTCACTTTGCAAGTAGAACCATTATTTTCCTTTTTACACATATCAAGAAAAAAAATTATTTGGTTTTGATTTCTTAAACTCCATAATCAAAAATTCTTTCTTGTAAGCTTATATACTCAAAAAAAACTAGTGACAGTATTAAAAAAAATCCTTATATTATTGCTGGACTTGCAGTTGCTTTTTAAATAATCTCTGAATTCTTCACAGTTATTTATCTATTGAGATATTTTTCTGAAGCTGCATTTAACTTCACAAACCAGAGAATACATGAAGGGGGAGGAAGCAAGCAGTCTAGAGAGTGTCCTTTCACAAATACTCAAGCTTGTTTATATCATTATAATAAGTATTTTTCCTGTCCTGATTTACACTAATTATGTACATTAATTGGAAAGGAGGCATAATCTACAAAGTGGTAGTCTTAGCAATTAAAATACTGCAAAAGAAGCTCTAAAAAGACTAATCATATGAGACAAAGGAGTATTTTGTTATGTGTTCATATAGAACACCTCCAAAGGATGCCAGAAAGAGACATGTTTGTGTAGGCTGCCACCAAATAAAGCAATTTTTTAAATAAAACTGAGATTCTTGCAGGTTTTTATTTAGAGGTCATTTTAAAACATTTTTTGCTAGAATTGCTAAACAAATACAAAGTTGTTAATTTTAAGAAATTTGTCTGATCAAGAAGGCTTTACTACCAAACCCATTTGAATCTATGAAACAGTTTTGATACAAAGTGCATGGTAGCTCTAAGCTTAACATTGGAGAGTGAACATAGCTGAATGGCTTCCTGCCTGAGGTCTAAATACTCAGTTTGCTGAAAGAAACAAAAGGGGGAACAACTACTCCAGCATACATGACAATTAAAGCAGCATTTTATATAAAATTCATTACTAAAAAATAAATCAACTCAAGCAGAATTGTCAGTTTAAGGGGGGGGAATCCAAGAGTAGAAAATAAGTTATTTTCAAAAAACATTTTCAAATCAGTTAGTTAATTTCTACCTTTACTAAGTACCCCAAAGCAATCATATATGTTATGCTTCATAAAATATATTTTGCTAATTATTCTTGTAATACAGCACATATCCTCAAGGTTGAGTGAAAACTTTTCTGTCAAATCCAGGAATCATATAGATTATTTAGAAAAAAAGTATATGTAACATGTCCCTAAAAATAACAGTACTTGCTTTCACAGTACAACTTGACATAGATTTGCAAGTAAGTTGGTGACCTAATTTATTACTTACAATTAAGTTAAAATATCTGTAAATAATAATATTTTTCTATTTATAATATAACACCATGTAGATTGTTTAAATATCTTGAATCATTAAAATACAATGAATTTTTGTGTAAAGGCTGATTTGAAACTATTTATAACACTAACAACATAAGGATTAAGCAGTGAAAATGTAATTGTGCATTTAAAACATCTGTTTAATTCAAATTTAAACCCAACTGCTAAATCGGGAATTTATGTCCTGTAACTCCATACAATACACATTCCCAACCTCCTCTCAGATTTAACATGAGCTTTTCCTTAAAAAAAATAATGTGCTGCTTTTGACTGGGATAGAGTTAATTTTCTTCACAGTAGCTGGTATGGGGCTGTGTTTTGGATTTGTGCTGAAAAGTGTTGATAACTCAGGGCTGTTTTCATTAGTGCTGAGCAGTGCTTACACAGAGTCAAGGCTTTTTCTGCCTCTCACACCGCCCACCAGCGAGTAGCTGGGGGGCACAAGAAGTTGTGAGGGGACACAGCTGGGACGGATGACCC
>NW_010232891.1:0-35965 GCF_000690775.1 Eurypyga helias | reverse complement strand
TTTTCTCACTTGTACCCTTCTGATTCTCTCCTCCACCCCACTGGAGGGTAAGCAAGCAGCTGTTTGATGCCTAGTTGCTGGCTAGGGTTAAACCTCGACACATATTTAAGTCTTTCATGCAGCCGAAATTCCCCAGTCTTATATCACATATAAGCACCTTTCCACAATGAATAACGTAAGTAGTGTTCAAAGCCATCATTCAAAACACTGAAATAACTAAATCTTTCCCATGTATACAGCCAGAGATGATGCACCAGCAATACCCTTTAATTCCACAGCTGCAGATTTACCATAGAATTCATTTCTTAGACCATGAATTTCTGTTTTCATTTAAAAAAAAAAAAAAACCAAACCCACACTTAAAAATGCCAAATCCAACCACAAACCCACCTGTCACTTCTCTACAAAAAGCTTAAGCAATAAGCTCTGACAGGTGTGACTTGCTCTATTTATCTCCATCAAGGCCCTCATAGGTTTCATTATTACACAGCTGTGTATTTTGTCTTTTTTCCAAGATGATGGAATTTGTTATTTTCCAGCAGGGTTAAAAACCAAATAAATAAATAAATAAAAGCATATTTTGAAGCAGTACACTCCTGTACCTTGCTTTGCCTGCTTTCCTTACCAAACCATGCACAGCAATGCTGCTAGTGGGTGGGTCAGCCTGCCTGGAGAAACAGTCACAGTTGAGGAACAAAGATGACAAAATACTTCAAGTGACCACATGCAGCCTGTTTCCCTTGAACAAAACCAAAGGAATAAGGTGCTCCTCGCTGTTACCTTAACAGGCAGCTTGCAGAAAGCAAGCCACGGTCAGAAAATCTATGATTCTATGTTTCTTGGGCAGTACGATTTAAAACTGATTTCAAAAATTATCACTGCTGTCAATCAAGCAGTAAATAATGTTGTTAGTAATAATCCTTAGCTCTGTCTCTGGATAGGAATGAGAGCGCTACAGCAGACATTTGGCCTGATAGTCACAGGGTTGTTTTGTTTGGTTTTGTTTGTTTGGATTTTTGTTTAATTACAGGGAAAGTTTCTTCTATTCAGCTCTGAAATGAGAACACTGCCTAGCCCATGAGACTAAACCTCCTTACACTGCAGGAAGAAAAAAAGAAAACACCCACACTAAAACATAATTGAAGTGTCTCTCAAATAAAATAATAATCAAAACAGAAAATAAACCAGCATACAGCTTGTATACAAATATGATACTAAGAATTATTCACTAGTTTACCTACTTAAACCTATGTGTTTATACTGCTTTCACTTACAGCTCTGACTTTCACAAGCCAGCAAGCACCAAGGTTAAACTCCCTCCAGTGAGGGAGAGAGCTCTGTCACCTCTAACACCTTCTGAGACACCAAAATAACAGAAAGGCACAGCCAGGCCATGTCTGCACAGAACCCTAGTCTTATCTGTGATGCATCGACTTGATTTTTTCACTTAGAATATTGGGAGAACTATCTCAAAATTGTAGATATTATTTAATAAGCATGTCAATATACTTAATCTTTAAGAGCATCTTTTTATGTCACAAGTATTTGTACATACTAAGTTTTAGTGAGAACTGTAGGAGATATTCGGAGTTCCTATGTATTTACTTCGTTCGTTGATTTGAAGCTTTTTGAGGCAGAAGAAAAGCTATTGCCAAGTTGATTTCCTTGGCGAGAGAATTCATGATTGCAGTCAAGACTAAATTACTGGAAACCTTTCACTGATAATTCAAGTCATTTTAATAAAATTTTAAAGCATATTAAAATAATTCCATGCCTTTGTGATTTTTTTTTTCACCAATTCTCCTGAATTATTTTAATTTTTCCTTACCTCCAGCATCTACTTCCTTATCAATAACATCATTGTAGTGGGGCTTCGTTGGTTTATAGCGTAGTGTTGTCAGTAACGACTACAACTGCAGGAAGCTTTAGCAGACCCAGCAGGCGGACAGAAAAGAATGTGACTGGATGGGACACAGAAGGTTTGAGCAGCTGGGAGGTAAGCTGGCCAGGAACAGTTGTCCAGAAAATGGTGCTGAGATCAGAGAAACAGTTTGAGTGCAGAGACAGGAAAAAGCTGTGAAACCTGAATAGGAAAAGCTCAATATACAGAGAGGATTAGAGTTTTTCAAGACTAGAAAGTCAGGAAAGAGAAGTAAGAAATCTGGTGAGAAAAGTGGGAAATCCAGGTGAAGTAGAGTGACAGAGAAGTCATCCAGTTCCAATGGGGTATGTTATAAGAAGAAGTACCTACTGAGAGTTTCCGATCACAGTGAGAGATGTGGGTACTTGGACCACTTCCTTAAACAGAACTATGCTTTTTATTAGCATTCTACTTTGCAGGAGTTTAATTAAAGAAAAGCTACAGCATCCTGGGGGGTGTTTATACTTCCAGATGCTTCCTTTAGTCATGCCATACTGGGTACCACATTTAGTTTTCCATGTTATCCTCATTTAACATTAGCCAGTGCTACTGCTGCCAGCTCCTAGTGCTGCACTAACCCTCAGCAATGTTAACTAGACCACAAGCAGGTTGTCGGTTGTATTTGAGAACCTCTTGTCCAGCCATAAGTAAGCTGCCCCCAACAGAGAGGCACTAATACACTTGGAGTAGAAGGGAAGCACTGGCCGTACAGTGAGCTTGCCCAGCATCAAGGGCAAAGGGAGGCAGAAAGACCGTGAGCACGTGGAGAGAAGGGGAAACTGAAATAAAGACATTTCATTAAAGCTGCACTTACTAGTTGGTTATGAGGCATCATGTGCCCCAGGAAAATTTCCTTTTTCAAGTTGTTTATCTCCTCACTTCTAAAAGAAGCTGTTCTGCTTGCCAAAATTTTTTCTCTAAACTATAAACACTTAGACACAGAGTTTGAAAAATCAGAAAAGGATGGCATCGGAAATCCCTATACAGAAATCTGTAATCCATAAATCCAATATGTTCTACAGAATTTTTTTTTTTAAGAGAGCAGTTACAAAACAGACCGAGCCAAATATAAGGGTTTTTCAAAATTTATATCATAACCAAAGCAGACTGCACACTAGTATAGCCTTGTCTTCAGTGAAGTTACCATCCCACCACTATCAACTGACAGTTGGAGATGCTTATCAATAACGAACGGTAATGCTGAATGTCTGAACAGTAGTACTTGTTCAGATGACAAGTGAAATTAAACATAAAGAACCATCTACTATTTCAGCAGTCTTCAAAAATATTAATTTAATCACTGGAATTTACAACAGTGTCAGTAGTAACATTTCTACTCTTAATCCATCCTGCAACTTGACAAGGGAAGAAAATAGTAATAGAGCTCAGTTGTAACAATGGGAAAGAGAGTACTGGGAGGAAAATAAAACCCTTGTTTTGATAGGGGTGGAGTAGCATTTAGGATTTTAGAGTTAGTATTTCACTAGCCTGAAAGGGGACAACTGACCTTCCACTGCACTCTTTTCTACCACAGTGAAGAATAATGCACTATCACCAGAGAAACCCAATGCCATAAGCAAGAAGAGAGCTGCCAGTTTGAGGTTAGGGATCCCATCTATATCTATGTGGTTTAGCTTTTATATGCAATTGTGTGCATTTAGCTACGAAGATTAAAGGGAAAAAATGAAAACTTCTTAATTAGAAATACCTCTGTTAAATATTTGACAAGACTTAAATAAAATTGTTTTATGAAAAGACATTGAAATTGAGGCCTTGGAAGTTAAATTATTGTTACCTGTTAAATCTCACACATAGTACACACTCTTGATTCAACAATATTGCTAGACTATTTTACTATTTCTAGACCCTATTCATCTTTTTTAAATCGGTATGTTTGTGGCATTCTATTTTTACAGAACTCCTAACTGAACTTTCTGTACAGATGCTGAACGAAAAAAAAAAACTTAACCACTAGCTTAGCTAAGATAAAGTCTTAGCTGTACCATCATCGCCTTGTTCCCATCTAATCCACAAACAGAGCAAACCCCTCAAAAGTAGGTATATTCTATTCCAAAGTAACCAGATGATAAAAAAATTAAAGCAGGAAAGAATGGAAACTTGGGAGATTTAGAAAGTTCTTACAGGAGAGCATTACAACTCTAGCAACCATTTACTTTCTATGTTTAGTGTTACATCTATGGGTTACTAGAAGCTAACTGGCAGTTACGAAGCAGCATTTTGTTTCTATTGACAATCTTTCAATTATAACAAAAAAAAATTTAAATGCTACTGAATACTTATGGTTTTAAGCTGAAAAATGTTCTTTAAGAGAATGCTGTTACAACAGATTGTTGTAAAACAAAAATGGGGAAAAGATTGATTGAACTTTTAATGAGTAGGTGTCTATTATTGCTGTTCTTACAGCTAGGCTTTGAAACTTAATTAGTTTTGATTTTTATTTTGCCAGTCAAGTCCACTGAGATGCATATTTCATTCACAAAAGCAAACAGGCTCAACACTATCTTATATACTTCTCTTCATTTATAAGGGAAGCTAGCCTTTCCACAATCCAATTCCATAATTTTAAGCCAAAAATCTATATTCCTTTGTATTAGTTATTGTTTAAGTGGTTTGAATTTCACACTTAGCAAGAGATAGCCATTAAGAAGTACTTTTATAATTACTAAGAGCCTTAAAGCTGGCCTTAGAACTTCAGCTGTGGAGCAATAACATGCTGTTGGTGTATGATTTTACGGTGCATAAATGTCTGATAGATGATTTGTCCCCATGCATCAGAATGAAGCGTTTCTGCTGATGTTTGTCCAACCCCTTCTTAAGGGCCTTCAATAATGGAGATACATTCTCAGGCAATTATTCTGATATTTAACTCTTTTTGCTACAATGACTTCTTATATCTAATCTAACCCACCTGGCATAATTTAAACCCACTACTCATTACCTATGTACTGCAGTGAACAAGCATATATAATTATATTCCACAGAAAATTGGAAGTTAGTTCCTTCTGGACTTCTGATCATTTTAATTTCTTTCTTTTGGAATTTCTTTCCAAAGGATATTTTCCCACTTCTTCCTTGAAACGTGGCATCCCAGCTAGGAAAAGTGTTCCAGCTGAAGTGTTATCAGCACTGAATAGAATAATTATTTTACTTGCTTTACTAACATTAACCCTATTTATATAAATAGAATCATAGAATGGTGTGGGTTGGAAGGGACCTTAAAGACCATCCAGTTTCAATCCCCCTGCCATGGGCAAGGACACCTTCCACTAGACCAGGTTGCTCAAAGCCTCATCCAGCCTGGCCTTGAACACTTCCAGGGATGGGGAAGTATGGTGTCAGCCTCTACTCTTAATTCTTGTTCAGCTTCTGATCTGCAATACCATATACATAGATGATTCCGACAGCATTATCTGGTCTTGCACTTCTATTGTTGACCCTTGCTACCTAAATGAAAAAGTCAGTGTTTTTCCTTACAGAGTTTCTCTGCAGCTTGACAATAAATTGCTGGTGATATTCCGTATGTACTATTTTGCAAACAATTACATAGTACCCTAACACTGTATCTGGTCTAAATCTGAGTACCTTGCTTATGAGATGTTGCACCAGACAGTGCAGAGATACCTAAAGATACGGCATCTACTGCTTCGACCCTAATCTCAAGGCCTGTTATGCTATTGGAGGAAATTAATTTGGTTTGAAATAGTCCATTTTTATTAATCTGTTGACTCATATTCTGTCAGGAAAAATCATCTCAGAGTAGTGCATGTGCTGTAAATTCACAATCATTTATTTCACAATAGCTTCTACTTGCACACAGAATCTAAGCTGACAGTAATAAGAGGAAGAAAATCAGTGTTACCAGACACAGCCTGTATTATCTGAATGATGCTTTGAACAATAGAAATTCCTCTCATTCAAAAACTGAAGTGCTGAGAAGATGAGAGGGTGGAAAAGTGAAGAAAGAATATTATTGACCCTTCCAAGATACACTGTCTCTGCTATTCATTTATTTTTAGGGCTACTGCAACAGGTTTATATGCTGTAGAAGTCAGCCCAGCTGCCTATTCTGAAACAGGTTCATAACATCAAAGACTAAGTTTTCTTTCAGTTCATTGTTCTCCAAATATGGGGAAACCCCAAATCCTCCATTTCTGAAGTGTTGTTCAATAGGTTTAGATTTAGAAATTGCTCTAGCACTCTCTATTGACACCTGCTGCCAATAAAATGCTATTTTCCTGATGTAAAACTAACCCATAAAGTCTCATATCTTCAATTTATTTCCTTCAAATAGCTCAATCAGACAGCAACTTTGCCAATCGTTATAACACATAAAGCCCCTCTACTTTTGCAGTCCCTCAGTCATCTGGGAGTTAAAGCACGAATTGCTGCAAGAAGAAAATCGCTGCCAGTTTGTTGGACAATTTAAATCGTGAAATGGTGGTAAGACACTTCAATTTGGGTTTATGCCTTTTCCAATTTTAAGTCACTGAGAAAACGTATTTTCTTTAGGTATGTGAACATTTAGGGAAATTAGCAAAAATTGGATAAAGGTTATTTCAGAACTTGCTTTCTTAAGAACTGGATTACTATTATAAAACTATTGCACACAGTAAAATGTGCATCTAAAATGTCTATATTCTTTCACCACAGAAATATCACAGAGCGTGGTTTCAATTTAGCACAGTCATCACTGTCCCATAAACTTACCTCTTTTGGCATGAAAGACAACAAGCACTGCAAAGCTGACTTTCCCTTTAAGTTAACCGCATACAAATAAGGCTTTGAAGAACAGCAGTCAACCACTGTCAAGAAAAATTCAGAATCAAATTACAGATATTATTACACCAAATACCAACTTTGTAATAGCTGCAGTACTTCAGAGCGACATCCAACATAAGGTACCTACATATTTGTATAGTAAACATTTCTCACAAAGTTACAAATTAATGTTTATCACCAGCAACTTTAATGAAAGTTATTGATTCAGAAGAACACAGTATTTCAGTTAAAAAAAAAAAAAAACACAACACACACACATTCACGTACCTTTGAATAAAAGCATTAGGCAAAAATAGTTAACTAAATAATGAAAACTAATACCACAGGGAGAAAAATAGTTTGCTGAAACTGTTTTTCTAAATGACTCCTAAGCATAATCTACACTACAAAAGTTTACCAGTAAGGCTTGCTTCATTTTTCAGACTTTCACATTCCATTTTAAGGCACTGGCAGAAGCACAGGATTCCGATAACCAAGGTAACACTCCTCAAAGATCAGTATTCATCCTGAACACCAGGATCAGTATTCATCCAGGATTCACCATTTGAAAGGTACTGGACCTGACTGGATGTCACATTACTTGTTTCAAGCACAAACTCTGATCCCGAAATCACGTGCAATGAGTCAGTTCCCATGCTGGCTATTTGCCTGTTGTAGACAGTCTTACAGTTCTCTTCCAAGTTAAGATGACTGACTAGGAGCCTTCACCTACCCTTTGAAGTCTACCACATGGTACAAAAACCCCTTTGTTCTTGTCAGATCATTATTATGTAGAGCTATATGTGGATGATGACAAAAATACAAATGTTGTAATAATGCCTTGCAAAAGAAAGAAAGAGTCCTGATTTCCTGAGCTTGCAGGGACAAGAGGCTGTATAAGCATAGCTCTAAAATCCTCTTATGAACAGAGGTTGGAATAGCAGGACTGAAGTAGAACAGGGATGAAGACCAATGAGTGAAAGATAAGAATCTGCAGTAATTCAATCAAGAAACAAAGAATAGCAACCTAATTCCACATATTGCGCCAATGTCATTCTGAGCTGGGCATCGTGCAGGATGGAGATTCTGTGATCAGAACTTGCAGTCACCCTGGACCATTAGCGAAATAAGAAGTCTGGACTCTTACAATGGTAAGTATATAACTAAAGAGTAAACACTGTAAAAATAGTGGGTAAAAGTCCATGAATAGGAAAACGAGTATAGTTATTTGGTTAGGTTTTTTTAATTGTTGGGTTTGTTTTGTTTTGTTTGTTTTTTTTAACTGGTGAGAAGGTATTCAAGCTGGAGTTTTTTTGTTTGTTTGTTTAAACATACTTTAGCAACTATAGGCAATTAAAAAAAAAAAAAAACCACCCCACACACAAGGCAACCTGACATTTTCCAAATGGTTATTTTTGGCAAATGCTATTTTACAGGCAAACCAAAATGTCTCCTCTGAATCCGTATTAAGCAGCAGTTTTAAAATAATTGCTTCACGTTCTCTTAAAACAGAATATTTGTATACCTGAAATAGTCTGAAAAACTTTCTCTTAGCATTATCCATTCTTTATATAATGACAAAACTGACATAGCAAAAGCAGATACCTGAATGGTCATTAACATTCAATACAAAGTCCTTATATTTAGAAAAATCAAACTCCACTCTGGTACACGCTTGTCCTTTGTTGTGCAGCAAAAAGGGAATTGATTTTGTGGCACCAACATAAACACCACCAAAGTCAAATAGTTCCTGTAAGTTTAAGGAAAATAATTGGGTCAAAACACTGTGAAGTCTAGTTTATAATTGATCAGAATGTGAAAAATATAATTGTTCAAAGATTCACAATTTATAACACAGTAGCAATCTTGCTTACTCAATTGTCTTGTATAACTCTTATATTTAAAAATCTTTCCAAAACATAGAACTTAACATTTAGAATTCAATCTCTAAGTCCAGTTACATCATCAGGAACGGTTTCAGCATTCAGTAAACAAATGAGTGGGTTCCTTTTTCCCTGACTGCATTTTCCACCCCCCCGCCCTATAACTACCTTAAAAAAATCCTCTCCCTTGTAACATACTTTTCCAGATTGCCAATTTCAAAGGCTAAAGCTGTCAGCCATCATTTAGTGCAACTGTTATATGTACCTTTAGTTTTAAATTTACCTTCCTAAGTTCTTCCCTTCAAAAATTTTCTTAGAAAGTCAGTATAGGAAAAAATGCAAAATATGAATTAGGGATAAGCCACTTTTGACATGTGGATAAAGCAAAACACTATCAATCTTACCAATTGCTACAAATTCTTCATACTTACCACATCAATGTATATT
Organism: Eurypyga helias; assembly: GCF_000690775.1. Classification (NCBI taxonomy): domain Eukaryota; kingdom Metazoa; phylum Chordata; class Aves; order Eurypygiformes; family Eurypygidae; genus Eurypyga; species Eurypyga helias. The sequence continues at coordinate 26,935 of NW_010232891.1, read as the reverse complement.
TCAGGGATCTCTACAAATCCACCAATCGTAAGCACCAGTACTCCTGAATTTCGCACTGCTACCTAAGTGAATGGATGACATGATGATTTTTGACAAGGTCATTTTAACATAAGTTAATCTCACCGAATCTGGCATAATTACATGAAAAAAAAAATGTACAAAAAAAACCCCACACACAAAAAACCTACCCCACAAATATAGAGTGGAGAGAGACATTCACCATAATTTGTAAGGAAAATAAAAAAAAATAACCCTGCCTTTATAATATAATACATTTTAATCTTGGAAATAAAGAGCTGTCTTCGTTTTCTAGAATATACATATGTACAGATTCCAGTGAGATGTGGCTTCAAAGAAAAAACAACCATATTTAAAAAAAAAAAAACCCAACAACCACCAACAACCAACAAAGTTTTAGGAAAGACCAGCCTTTTACAGACAAAAGTGATGTCATAGGCTGCTGTATCACTACAATGAAGAGTTTTCTCCAATAGGAGAAAGCTGAGTGGATGGATTAGGTCTACTCAGCAGCTGTGAGGACTGGGAATTATACCTCAACATAAATTGTTTGACAGAGGTTCAGGCACAAAGTAGATACTATCATCCTGAGCAATGCCAAACCCGTTTTAGAAGTGGAAAAAAGAAAACAGATACTAGGTTTCACAAGCATAATGTAGGCAGCCACAGAAGATGATGAATCCAGGATTAGTCAGAAGAGGTAGCAAAGATCAGCCCCATGATAGCATCCTTTTTCCCATTTTCACTTATCAGACCAAGGAGAAGTTCAGGAAGTTGTCATGCAAAAAAAAAAAACAACCCTGAGACTAGAGGTTTATTGCACTCCTATTATAAAATCAAATTTACTAATAAATCCATCTCTGAGATAAACAAAGAAGTTCAAGAAATTAAAAGACACTGCAGTGTTCTAGTCTTGCTACTACTAGATCATAAAAACTCCAGATACGTCTGTGTGATCTTCCGAAGACCATCACATGTTAGTTTCAACAGTTTGCCAATCATACAGTGTGAATCAGCTCAAACTGAGAGGCCGTTTTGATACGTCAGAGCAGGACTGAGACCAAACTAACAGAACGGGTTATAGCAGCCATCAACTGCTGTAAGAAAACCCTTTTTCTCCCCACTCCCCTGCCCCCCTTTAAAAGCACTACAACAATGGATATAAAATCCAAAAGAAACTTCAATGTACATACATCTCCACCCATAAACATGCAACATAACACTCAAAAGACAAAGTTCTTCCAGTTTTTAATACCTCCACTCTCGTATCAAAACTCGTTTTTGCATTTGGAGTGAAGCAAATTTTGAGATCAGCATGTCCTCCCACGGGCACCACCCCTTCCGAAGGGGTGATCACCATTCCAGGCAGTGGGTTTGAATTAATAACCTTCAAACACAAACACAAAACATTAATAATATTGAAGAGGTGAAGGGGTTTTTTGTTTGTTTGTTGAGTTTTTTAAATGCCAACATATTTATAATGAAAATGTTATATTCTTACAAGGAGAACCTTCATAACATATAATGATAATTTGGACTCAGAACTTTGGGACCAAAATACAGGTAAAAAAAATAAATTAACAGATTCCTAAACATGATGGCTGTCAGCTTCTACTGTGAAATAATTTTTGCACACCAGTTGCAAATTTCACATTCTGGTTTTTGGGTTGTTTTTGTGAAGTTATTAAAACACAGAATATTCTACAAAGCATTATTTCAGTGACAGACAAAATCATCACTTCTCTTTTGCCATTCACAGCACCATAATACTGCAAATTTCAGTAATAAAATTAGGACTAAATATTCAGTTTACCCACAATTAGACAAAATAGAATTTGTTCTCTTTTAATGCACTCCAAACAGATTACTTCTTAAAGTACAGCTACACAAGTGATAATGACCAAGACCAAGCAGCATCTCTTGGCTTAAGGGTAATTGTGTAGGCTTAAAAGGCTGGCTATGTAACGTTTGTTTGTCTTCTTGATGATGCTGATTTTATTCTTTCAGGCCCATCCTCCAAGAATGTAGTAATAATAATTGTTATTAAAATGCTCAGTTGAGAAACAGAGAAATATGGTAAAAATAAAAATAGCTCGTTTCTTCTTCATACCACAATAATGTATTTAATAATAACTACAATTTCTAAGGTTTTTAATGAAAATTATTTGGCTGCACTAAAATACAGAAAATTATTCTGTGATCAGGAGAACTAATGAGGTTAGGTTACCTACTAATTTGTGTATTAGGTCTTTACCCACGCTGGCATCCACCTCATCTCTTACCCAGTTCATAATACCAGTGATCTTCCTCTCAGATGTTAGTCTAGCAAAGTAACCACCTGTGCTGTAACTAGTCTGGGTCTGTGCATGTACTGACTGGATAGCCAGTAAGAACGGGATGACTAGCCAGTTTGCTCCATCTCTCAAAGTACAAAAAACATGCAAGTTATAACTGCTTTTCCATAGGGTACACCAGTACGGGGTTCTACCATCGACACTGATTCTCATGAAGCTTCCAGAATCTTTTAGATCATTACCACTTTCCTTGTCTGTTGGTCTGCCCATCCATCAATGCAAATTTAACAGAAGGACAGAATTACTGGTCAACATTAACCTTGCTTCTTCGGAAAAACAGACAAAAATTTAGAGTAGGTGCATATCTAATAACTGAGAACAAAAAATTAACATGATCTGATAAAATTAACTTTTTGGGGTGGGGAGGAAGAAGGGAGTTTAACGTGCTACAAATAATTTTAGCTTACTTGGAAGTACGCATGGTTGTATCCTACGTTGTGAAGAGTGGCTGTCTTACAAGTAGATAAACCCATTGGACTATGTCTGAAGGATATCCTTCGTTCCACAAACTGAACTTTAGTAGTACCGAGCTATAAAAAAAGGAAGCAAGCAAACTGAGTAACATACTACTAAGTACAAATAAATAACACTGCCTATTTTTCTTTTCATTATATAATGAGCAAACATACTTCTGAAAACAAATAAATTAGAAGTTTGCAAATAGACAAACACTGTTTTAATTCAAGACAAGATTTTCTCAACATATCTAGAACTCATCTAGATTCAAAGTGAACAGACACAACCACAGAGATAGCTCTGAGCTGATTTCAAGACAAAAAAAAAAAAAAAATTTTTTTTAATTAAATTTATTTCAACAGCACAACCTCCATGATTTCTTTTTTATCCTAAATGTGTGATCAGGACAAAATACATGAGAGATTTTACAGCAGTAGAAATACTTATATTCTAATTTACACGCATCCTGGGTTACATATGGCAATTTCCAAGGCTTCAAGAGAAAGGAAGAAAAGAAACAAGCTACTAGGGAGAAAAAAAAGTAAAAGAAAAAGCAGGCTCATCAAAAGGAAGGGAAATGTTTTCTTTGCTCCCAAAAGGGAAGTTCTAGAACATGTAGCCAGTAAAATACAGTTTAAACAAAAAGAGTAAGTCTGACTCCTTCACACTCCCTGGCAGATAACATAAGATAACAAATGATTAACCTAAGCTGAATTTCACTGTTTAGAAGACTACCCAGAACACTGCTTTTCAACTTATCAAATACCATGTTCAAATAAAAATACAAAATTATGTTACAGCCCGTTGTTACCTTGAAGCTCTGAAACATACTTTCCCACATACACCTTGATTTTTATCCCTTTAAAATACTAAAGACCTATCATAACACCTCTCAACTATTGTTTAGCTAAACTAAGTAAGCCACGAAGAACAATGACCACTTAAGGTATAAGGACCACCAAGTTGTGGTGCTACAGGAAGTATATAATCGAAAGCAAGAAAAAAGGCAAATTATTGTTGTCTTGCATTCTCCATCATAGTCTTCTGTTAAACATGCCAAATAGAAGCTATATGAAATTAAAACATTTTTTGAATGCAAGATAATATTTAAGAAATTACTTGTTATAAAAGCACACATTTTTCTTCTTAGATATGCTGTATGAATGGTTACCTTTGCAAAACATTTCAACTTAATCGTGTTTCCTTTACGCACACATAAGTTGAATTCTCCTGCTTCTGGAGAGTTGAACCCTGGATGCCAAACAACTTCGCACTCCAGATCTCTATGGGCCTCCACAACGCCTAAATAAATGTGCAAAGTTTACACATGATAGCATACACACGTACTATTATCAAATTACATTGTATAAATAGAAATAACATCAGAACAATAAACTGAAATGACCTTCTATTACTGAAGGCTAAGCCTACATTTGAAAGGTGTTGAACAGAATGTTGAATTGAGCGAAATTACTCTCTGAATTCTCATGACAACTGCATAATCTGTTTAATCACATCCTGCAGAAAAACACACTCAAAGTTCACTGGTATTTTTTTGCTAAACATAAATTATTCATAGTCACATTAGAAAAAAGAGACCAGACTATCCTTCTTGTAGAATAACAATTTTGAGAAAGACCGTATACATTTTCTTGCTTGCAACTGAGACTTGAACTCATATCAGCAGAAATATCCTTTCTCAAGAATCAGAGCACACGAAGCTCTTGATCCAGCCAGAACTCGTGCAATGCCAATTCAGTTAGCTCTTTAACAACAGAGCTCCAACATACTCCTGTAGAACACTATCTTTCAAAGGAAAGAAGGTAAAAGCTAATGTCTCGCACACTTCTAACAAATATTGATCCATCATGTGAGTGGAAACGAATCCCAGACTGAATTACACCTGTGTCACCCAGACTGTCTTTTTCAACTTCTCAGCAACTTCATTCATGTTGTGCTTTTGGAAAATTTTCTATCTGAATGAGCTGCATGATGTTACTGACTGCCATTAAATAGCTGCCTCACTTTTGAAATAATTTTGAGATATTCTGAAAATCTGTAGTGAGAAAAACGGTCACGTGAGTGCTGCTGGCTGGACACAAACAATGAGCTAGTCTGAGTGTGCACGCAGTGTGGGGTTTATAGAGGCAATGCTGCTAACGGAATTAACACTCTGATCTGATACTACTTTTGGGATACACTGATATTGACACAAATCTGAAAAACACAGTTTAATGCATCAGCTGAATGTTTGTCTTACTGAACATTACTGAAATTTAAGCACACACGCACTGTATTTGCATAGTATACCTTTGGCTGGCTGTATAGAAAATGCCGTTGGTCTATCTGTATTTATAGGTTTCCAAGTAAACTCAGCAGGATGGTTTCTGGGATTGTATATGCTGACTGTTGTTCTAAATTCTGTCTCTGCTAGGTAGCCAGGAATAGGATTTAAAATCAGTTCCCTTGCAGACAGCTCAAGTTCAACAGGCACCGCTTTTGCAACTACCAGCACATGCCCAAGATGCTGGTTGTTTATTGTGTAAGTGAAAGATCTGAAACATTTAAAAAAAAAAAAGTATTTCTCAATTATTTTTATGTATTTAGAGTTGTAGTCAGAGTAAAATTTATGTGAAATATAAGTATTTTCTTGCTAGTGATTAAAAAAACAATTGAGTTTGAACACACAGTTAAGACTGACAAGAGAAAGAAATTTGTAGTTGTTTTGCATACAACTTAAATTATCAAAACTGAAGATCATCCCCAAGGATCATCAACCTCACAGTCATTTTAACAGCATTAGTGAAGTGAGAGTTCTGTCTCCAAACCAGAAGGATAGAAAACAGTTTGCCTAAACATTTACCTGTGAGGTGCATCAAAAGACCCGAGCATACATGCAGTGATGCAACATGAGGCTAGAAAGCACACAGTATTTTCCATAAAATTTCTCCTAACAAATACACTGGAATAACAAGCTTTTTTCCCCCAATATACCTGTGAGTATATGGGCTTTTGACAGGACATGTGCAGGGAGGGGGGGGGATCAGGGAGATATTTAAATCCTAAGAAACATTACTATACTAAAAATGCATTAATTATTGTAATATCACCACAAATGAGTGTACACCTTTAACAATTATCATAACTACACTCAGTACTCAGTTTAAACCAGCCAAATATTTTTTATTATTATCATTCTATTACTGCAAAACAAATACATAAATGAAGACAAACATACGAAGCCTTACCTTTTAAACATTCCAAGAGCGTTTGCCTCGAATACAATTGGAATATGAGTCTTTGTAAGAGGAGGCAATACCTGAGACAATGGACTTGTCTGCTGTAATTCATCAATTTCGATCTCAATTTGTATCCATATATGAGTTAACAAGTTATTGATGATGTGCAGTTTTCTGGCTGTTGTAGAATACACACAAACTTCACCAAAATCCATAGTGGAAGGACCTGGAATACATAAGAAAGAAGATCTTTAACATTAAAAAGTGAAAGCTAGTGCAAGGAAGCATAACTACTAGAACATTTATGATCGTAACATTTTAGTTCCTCAAATTACAGAATGTCAGCTAGAACAATCCTGTAGCAACAAAAAATTTCACACCAAAATTTTGAAGTACATAACATGCCTGTTCTGTGAATGTTTTCAGTAGTACAACTCAAAAGCCAGCACCAACATTTATTTCTTAATTCTGCCTACGTTAGCCAGCTATTAAAATAGGAAGGGCAATGTGCTACTTAAAGGCATTATTAATAATCATAAATGCTTCTTTTTATTAATCAGATATTTAAATGGCTAGGCAACCTGCAATTCAGAGAGCATATATATGCTTAACTTGTTTATTTGCTCCCTATTGTGTGACCCATTTGGTTTATTAATGCATGTTATTTAATGGTGATGAAATTATCTCACTACATTATTTACTGCTATCATCAGTTTTTACACTGGTTTGCCAACTTTAGAGCTCACGGCACTAATCAAACATCTTACAAAACTCAAAGTACTTTTTGCATTAATATGTCTATCTTATTCTACTTCTCAGTATAGACAGCTACACCCTTAAAGTTCTGGTTTCATTGAAAATTAAAAAAAGAAAACCAGAAAGTACTTACAAACTTTCTTACTGCTAAATAATTTTGCTGATGGAAAATTGACCTTAAAATAGACCAGTTTTAGTACCACATGTTGTTAACAGGTGAGTCCCTCACAAACTAGGTGTTACTCCCCATCACAGAGCATTCCACTGAAATTGTTGTGAAAGAGGATCCTGAAGAATTCTTACTTTTTTAGGCTATCGCTGTTTGGTTAATTCCTAGAAACATTGTGAACACCCCCATGAACCTTGCTGACATTAATGCTGGTCCAGATACTATCCAATAACAAGGCATAAGGGTATGAGCAACCCTCATACTATGCTGTACTGATTTCTCTATAATAGGCTGTAGTTTAAGCAGTCTTTAAATGAGACACTCTTCTACATGTTCCTTTTACATATCTCAGTATTTACTGAGCAAAACGTTTTAGTTAAACACTACTGTAAACAGCAAGCTGTGACCACATTAAGCTTTTTTCTATTTAAGGTGAACAATTATGAACATAAAAATATTTATTTATAGTAACAAAATCCATAACTATATGTATTTAGTAACCAAATTAAAACTCTTACCAATGAGTATTTGGTGAAGCTGCTTGGATGTCAAAGTTAGACTACAATCTTCCTCTTCCTGGGTGGAAGATGGCATAGCACTAAACCCACTCCAAACCTGTGATAAGCACAAAACATCTTCTCAGAGCAGGATCAAAATTCTCATGGTTTTTTATATGGTAAACAGGTTACAGTTGCATATTACTCAAGTGGTTAACTTACTTCTTTGACTGAAGATTCAGAACCAACTGCTGCCAGTTTTTGACTAGTTAACAGGCAATTCTCATCTAAAGGAAGCATTTTGAGCTGTAGCTTCTCCTTTTGAAAATCTGTGATTGAGATCTTTGGTGAAATTAGCCCTTCAGCTGGTTTAAGGCCTATGCTCACAGAATTATTATAATTATAAAACTGCCTATAGGGGAGCAGAAAAAAAAAAGAATATGGAAATACAGAAGTCTGAGCATTCCATGTTCTACACATTAAACTATGTAAGACTTTTAAATATAACAAACAGTATTTTAAGCAGGAATATTTCATTATAAAAACAAACCTCAAGTAGAGAAAATGCCTTGGAAAGTCTCTTATTGGAGAACTAGATGATCTTTAAGGTCCTTTCCAACCCAAACCATTCTATAATTCTACGATTGTATTGTTTCGGCAAGGACTAACATCTGTTTCACATTTGTGGGAATTGCTCATCTAAATAGGTTGGAAGCATTATGGTTACAAAAATATAAATATTACATCGTGTCTAACATACCTCCTAAAGAACCATTAAAGTTGTAAATTAAAGCATGCAAAAGTTAGCAAATGCCAAGATTACAATGTATCTTTTAACTATATAAGTCTGAACTGGACACTTACAGGCTAATATTCAGAGCAATTAGAATTCTTGGTCAAAGTTCAACTAGAGTCAATCAAATTTCACCTGCAACCAGATGACTTGAAACTTCTAGCAATCTTACACAGATGTTTTGTACCAAGCATTCAGAAAATGTTACTATCAAACATAGTAATAAATGAAATTCATCTGATAACTGAAATTTTCCTTTCTGTTCTTGCTCCTCATGCAATATAACTTGAATATGTGTGTTATGGTCATATCAACAACAGTTCACCCACCACACAACACCAATTCTTTGCAAGAAAGCCATACATCATGTGCATGCATAAAAATAAAATAAACCCAGCCCTGAAAGGCCTCATCTCTATCATCACGTACATACACAAAGAGAGGTAAATTGAGATTACAAGAATAATCCACTGGCATTATTAATTTTTTAATAATGGGTCTTGCAAATTTAAGACTCTTATGGTATTACTTCGCTTGCTTTAGAGGCTCTACAAGCTTTTTTTTTTTTTTCAATAAAACTTTTTAAAAAGTAGCATAGCTGCCAGTTCTAGTTCTGCTTTTCCATTATTTTGCTCCACTGCATAAGTACACAAATTCATGAATGAGTATTTACTATAAGGCTAGAAGACCAATACAATCCTGTAATCTTATCTGCTTCATTCCACAAATTATATCATAATTTACATACTGAATCCATCACTTTGGGTGGGCTAGACATATTAGTCGGAAATATATACAATTTATTATATAAAATGAAAGGAGAATCCAACACAATCGATGTTACATTTTTCCTATTAACCATAGCTAACTCTTGTTAAAACCTGGCATCTTATTTTAAGTTTAATTTCAAGTTCCATGACTCTGTCCCTATATTTTACCCCAGAATGTTAAAACCTGGCATCTTATTTTAATTTCAAGTTCCATGACACTGTCCCTACATTTTACCCCAGAGGTGATCTCTAAGAGTCTAAATGAACATTTCAACACAATGGGTTTTGAATGCATTGTACCTGAAGGTCCCAGGACCATAAGCATTTCAGCATGTTACGAATTTAGGTATATGATGGGTGCCACTAAGTTGATTCTACACGTATATACACATCTTTTTCATATGAGCCTAAAGTATTTATTTATCCTTTAAAACAAAGTCTTACCTAGCCGCATCTTTCTGTAAACGATGCTGTCTTAAACTAGAAATGAAGTCTGCGTAGTATTCTTTATGTGCTTCTTTCGACAGTCGTTCAGAGTCAGTATAAGAAAATTCTGGATCTATATAACTATATCTCTCAGTCTTTGTGAAAATAGTCCTAAATATTTGAAGAGAATTGTAGTTTCACTATGGGTATAAGATGATCCTGGTTCTTGTTAGAACAAAAATACATCCATTTTGCTACATATATATTTCATTGCAAACAGTCCTTTTATCACAGCTTATTAATATTTGCCCTTGCAAATAATAAAAATGAAATACTGAAACTGTAATAGCTACATGTGTAGTTTCACATAAGAAAAGCAACTCAAGAAATTTATGTGCAAGAGGCTCAAGGTTAAGTAGAATGCAATGAATGTTAAAGAACTTTCAGCCCGAAAGAAACCAGTAAACGGTCATCTGAGTAACTCATCTTGAAATACTGCACAGTATATACAAATGTATCATTTTAAATATTATATTCACATGATTTTACCTGTACTTTTTATTCCGTTCACTGGGCCTAATGCTGGCTGCACGGTCATTAGGAAAAGCTGTAAGTGCATCACCCTGACAGTTTCTGTTTATCCGGTGAGTATGAATTTGTGTTTGGGTTGATTTAAGTATCGCCACAGGCGCTGTATCAGTGCAGTGTCCTGTGCCATCAGCTACAAACTGTCCAGTTGCATTGGAAATCATTGGTGTTATACCTTAAAATTCAAATAAAATATGTTACATACACTTACACTAATACTTTCCAAACAAAATTCAAAATGTTAGAAAAATATTTCTTAATTTATCCCTGTCTACCCAGCATCCCAACAATCAGTCACCTCTCTGTCACACCCCTGTCCAGTGTCCTAAAGCTTGTCTCAAAGGCTGCAAACACAGGCAAGACATTTGACAAAGAACTCCCACATTATCACAACAGAAAAGAGAGCTCAGATCTTTCTCACTCTAGTTTTAGAAAAGCACATACACATAAAAGTTAGGGAGGAATTACAACAGAAACAAGGCCATGCGTTTGATCATCTCTTCTTACATAAATATACGTTTAAAACAACACTACAAATAAATAAGTAAATCCATTACTCAACTGCTCCTTTCTCCTTCACCTGCAAAAACACTGACACATTAAACTAAACATGTTTTAGCCTTACTTTACTCTAAAATGGCTGTGTGAGGGGGCTGGGGGGGGGGAGAAAAAAAGTCACAACACAAACTACTTTCCATCCTCCAAACTACAGGAGTGACTACAGTTTGCATTGCCCAAGGAGGTACAGTTTGCAAGAAGCTTCATCCCAGTCTCTTCCTCCCTCTACCACATACAGAAAAATACTCATCCATGGAGGCTGGGAGAATGGAACAGGAAGATATAGAATCCATTTCTATAAGGATCTAAAAAAAGCTCACTTTCCCTCCACACTTCATTGAAGCTTAAAAGCAAAACACAGGTAGCGGTACCCTACAGAGTGCAGATACCCCTCATAACCCCTTTATCAACCTGCAAACAGGAGCAAAATGGGGACATTAATAGAGCACATGGTTTACAAGACCATTTAGAAAAGCTGACAGAATTTGAATATTACATCGAGTCTTTGATCCACAGAAACAAATGTTTCAAAAACACAAAATAAGAACTGCAGGAGTACTGGATTCTAACAGTAAACCCCAGAAATTGCAAAGCTTCATAGTTTCTCACCAATTCTTGATTGCCATGGACTTGAAATACCTTCCTGAAAGTAGCAGGACTTCCTGCTTATCAACCACTCTGATACTTGTAGAAAGAGCAGCACTTTATTCTGACTTTCCAATGTCTTCCTCTTTTTACTTCCCCACAATGTGCTCTAAGAAATGGGCAATGCCTTCCTGTTTTTCATTAGTGACTACACCTCCAAGTGGAAAGCAGTCCGTTAAGCAGTGTATCAGCTCCCCTCCCTGCCTAAACACAGAAGCCAGATGCACACTGCACAGGACAGCCCTGCGTGCACTAGTGCTACCTGCAGACGCCACTGCATGCTTGATGCTATGAAGAGCCACATTCTCCATGACCGATTCTAAAATCCAGGGACAGCCTTAGTGAAACGTAAAGCGGTTGTTTGTGGAACACGTTAGGAACATGAGGAACAAATTAGAGAGTAATTATTGCATACCCCAAAAGATATGCAATATCTTCATGCTGGCATACGCTTCCTAAGATGAGTCAGAAGACATGGGACAGATACCAGGCTGCATTAACTGGCAAATTCACCTAGCAGTAGCAACTATTAATCATAAAGAATACCCTGTTATCTTTCCTAACTTCTTCCTGTGCTTTACACATCTCTATACTTACAACTGAAACATATTAGCACTGTGGAATGGCATTGCTGACAAAAACTGAAGCCTTTATTGTCTCATTTATTAAAGTTCAATAATTGTATGATGAAAATATATACTTTAATAGTTCATGTTAAAATAGGGGGGGAGGGGGAATTTATTGCTTTAGCCTTTGTTTTATACTCTTACTGGTATATGTCATAAAATTGAGCATTCTCTCAACTCCCAAAGAGAGATTATTTTTTAAAAATCAAACTAAAAACAGTACAAAATTTTTATATAAAATGTTAGAAACGTACTTTTAAAATATTTTATCACTTATCTTTTTAGCATCTTACCAGGATTAATTTTGAATAGAATGTTTTTTCGTTTAGATTTGCACACACTGATAAAGCTCAAATATATCTGGTGAAAGGATCTTGTCTTCGAAACCAATAAAATATTTTTCTCTAGTCTTGTGCCAATGATGTCAACAACTTGCTTCACTTTAAATATTCCTATTTGATGTGGAGAAAATGAAAATATCACATCCTGGAAAAGAAAAGTCATTATGAGACATAGGAGGCAGAAAAGCAAAGAAAAAAGTTTTGTGTGATTCTCTAATTGAGTCAGTTCTTGCCACACTTACTTCGCTATAGGTGTTCATACCTGGGCTTTCAGAATATCCCAACTGCCACACATAGATTCGCAATATAAGGAAACATAAAACTGCTACACAATAGAGCACCACAAAGTCTCATTTGCCCATTTCTGAGACAAATTGTTCTCTCTTGTGCCCCGAGTTACAGGTTTATGAAATTATAAATATCTTCAGGTTTGAGTTAAATTTGATAAAGTTTCTTCCATTAAAAGATATGTTATGCTACTTGAGTATTTGTGATTTACTGAAAGAAATTAAAAGGATCCTGCAAAGGTCTGACTATAAACCCATCTTCTCAAGTCAGTAAAATATAAAAAAAACTGGGTACAGTTCCTTCAGTACTACGATTATTTTGTCTGAATTTAAATAACACTTTTTGCTTCCTGAAGTACAGGGAAAGCATTAAAAGATTATATATAAAGGAGAAACAAATTTTATATTTGGCTGATATTAAACATCACGGCTACTGGAATGAAATTGTTCTGGTTTACTTTCTTGAAAGTCCACCACTGATCATTATAAAATAATCTGCATATCTACATGATCTAAGAGAAAGAGGTAATTACCTTTGCAGAATTTCTTTTTATTTTTCCTTTTTCAGGAGAAATATTAAAGTGAGCAGTCTTGCGGAAGCTGAATGTTACTGGAAGGGAGTCAGATTCATTTTTCAGTGTGCATAGAACTTGTGTTTGTTCACCCAAGAAACAGTCCATAAACTTAATAACTGGTCCTGGATTGAAAGTTAACATGACAGGAAGCCCAGAACCTGTCAAAGCCAACTCCGTCTGATGAGGATGATTCACTGCATTAGACAAACACAAACAAAGCCAAACCAACCTCACACACCTGTTCCCTTAAAAACAGAAAAGTCATACTGTAGTTGTGTGGTTACAAAGACAAAATAACACCGTACTACATGTGATATATAATGCAATTTTTCTATAAACTTAACACAGATGTGCTTACTTATAATGACTGTTAGATAACATATTCCCTCATTATGGAAGTTGAAAGTGATCAAATATTGACTTGAAAATGCTTAAAACTGGTATTATCAAAGTGCTGGTGACTTGCAAATGGGTGGGGTTTTTCTCTCCTCCAAATATTTACATTCATAATTAAGTTTTAAGTGTTCTCTACCACCAGGTGTATTCATGACACATGATTCTCTCTACTCACTGTTCGAAGAGGTTTTGGTGCTAAAGCATTAAAGATGTTACATTGATTTATTTGTATTGATATAAATAAAACACACAGGTTTCCCATAAAACTGATAGGAAGATGAAGACATCAAAAAAAAATAAATCAAGATACACTGTTTTATCATGCATATATACATTTCTAATGGTGACTACACATTTTGGATAACATACTTTTGATTGCTGTGGCACCATCACTGAGAGCCTGCAGACAGCCATCGTTCTTCCCAACAGTTTCAAACCTCAGAAACAGTACGTAATCTTGTCTCTGTGATGAGTCAGCGACTCCAAAGTCCCTTTTAAGTTTTCTGTAATTAGAGATTGTGACTCTTACAAGATGGGGGGGTGGGGGAGGGGGGGAAACCAACCACCAAACCCCAACCCACAGAAAAAAAAAATTCAAGGCTCATTTTTCATCATCCAGTCTGGCTTCTTTGATGTTGTACAGCTTGAACAAATGATCATTATACTTCCTTTCAGAAAATGGAACAGTAACAAATCTAAGCTGAATAATATCCCTACGCTTATCACACTAGTCATTTGGTATCTTTTCCAGTATCCAACAGTTTTCTAAATGAACATTAAATGCATAATAATCACTTAGACCTTAAGAGTAAGGGAAAATGTCAAGAGCACATTTTCTTTTCTTTTTCGGATAAGGAAAATGAAGTGTTCCTTATGCCTTTTTTTTTTTTTAATGGAATAAAAGCTCTCCAAAGTGTTTCAGTCACTTAGTGATGAAATTATATATATTCTTTCATAATGGTGCACATACAGTATATTTTTATGAAATAATTCTGTGATCATTAAAACGCACTGAATCTGACACTGTAGAACTCTCAACATCCTTCAGAGATAAAACATATTTAAGGGGAGCAGCAATTAGTTCCCTTGGCAAACAATAATAAAATTCTTGTTCTTGTAAAAAAGCTTAATCAATTCTTGGTTCAAATACATCCTTAATGTATTATAAAACACCTCCCAGATAATAATTTCAAACTTTGCTTTCTCATTTGTAGAATCTTCCCAAGCAATTCCTTTAACACACATAAGTACATAAGAAGTCATTCAGGAAAAAAATTTGCAGACACATTCGCATAAAACGATTTTTTCTAACGTAGCTCTTTACAGAATAGTTTAAGCCAATCAACTTCTGTGTGTCTAATTTGGACCACTCACTCACTTTGGACTAAAGCACAACGTAACCAACGATTTCTCATTAGGTAACAAGGTTCCTTGATTGGGAATGCACAAGATCAAGGTGGAAACGTCTACATCTCTTGTTCTATTTTTGAGACTTAGGTCTTGTAAAACAGCATCTGCACTCCTCTGAAGATCTGTCCCCTAAAAAATAATCAAAACATGGAATAGTTCAGCCTGCTTCCACTTTTGTGTTTGGTGGGTGGTTTTTTTTTTCCTTACACATGCATTTTCATATCTTTCACAACAAATAGAAAGACATAATGTAAGATGCATAATGCACTGATGTAGTTACGTATCACACAGCTAATTAATCAAATCTTAAACATCAATTTCTTGTCAGTATTTTGAATTCCCTTTTTTAAATTTGATGTTCACTTGGATGATTTCACTGTCTGAGAAAAACAAGTGTAACCACAGATGCTTAACATCCCAGAATACTAAAATATATTTTGATAACTCCTACTGAATTATAAGAAATCCAGTAGGTCAAGCAGAACTATTCAAAAAAAACCCAACAAAACAAAACACATACAGGGAATGTATTTTACATCATTAAGTTTAAGATGTCACACAGTGCAACAGAAACATCTGACAAAACTTAATTCCAAGATTAAATTTCAGATTTTGTATCTCGGATTGGATATTAGGAAACATTTCTTCACCGAAAGGTGTGTCAAGCATTGGAACAGGTTGCCCTGGGAAGTGGTGAAGTCACCATCCCTGGAGGTATTTAAGAGACGAGTTGATGTAGTACTCAGGGACATGGTTTAGTGGTGGACTTGGCAGTGTTAGGTTGATGGTTGGACTGTTGATCTTATAGGTCTTTTCCAACCAAAACATTTCTACAATTCTATAAAAAAATCTGTTGGTTGAACAGAAGTTTCAGAAAACCTATCGATCAGGAAATAGTATGTCAGTAAACACTACTAGAAGTTGAATGTTGAGAAACAAGAATGCAAAAAGCAGAAATAAAAACAAGTTTTCAACTAAAATAAACACTACAGTTTCTTACCATCTCTCCTCCAATGGCATTGTCTTCCAGTACAGCTACCCAGTCCATACACTCAGGGCTTTCATTGTATAAAGATATTTGTTCAGTCTTTGAAGATCCAAAGTAAACTGGTCCAAAGTTAATGCATTTCAATGTATTTCCACAAGACACTCCTAGAACTTTAAGAACTTGTTCAACCACAACAGCTTTGATCTGTACTTCAGCACAGCCGTGCCCTTCCAACTCCACTCTGTCAGGAAGAGGAGCAAGCAGCAATAGCTAATGTAAGAAAGTGTTAAAAATAATTCATTTTGTTTAGGCTAGAACCTATGCAAAACTGAACCAAATCCGAGTATTTAAATCACTGGATTTCAACAGATAAACTAAGTCGCAGTAGAAGTGTGGGGAGTGTACTTGACAATGTGATACCTAGCAGGAATATTACCAGTCAGGAAGAATCACACATTACACGGTGGAATTTTGGAGAACTCTGAGTTTTTCCCCTTTTTTTGAAACAATAGGAATGACACCTCAAAAGAATCAGAGGTGTCCACAGATAATATGCTGCTCTTATTTCTGAGAATCTGTGTATCTAGATACCAATTCTGGCATATACTTAGTTTTTATCTCTTAGGTAATTTGAGCTAGAAATACATCTGAATAAGCATAAGGGAACTGCTGCTGTTCCTGCCTGAATGCTTGATCTTCATGATCCCACAAAGCACCAAAGGACTATGTAAACATTGTACAAGTCTTCGGTATTATTATTATTAGAATTCTACTGGAACCAAGCATATTTGTTCTTGTTGCACAAAAGAATCAGATTTAGTAATACAACTTACTGTTCTAATAGAATCAACTATCCTTTTGAATAGCCTCTGAGCAAAAACAAAACAAAAAACCTTTGTTTTCAATAGTGACATATATAACTACACAAGGGATCTAGGAGAGGACGTCAAAATCTAAATACCGTCGTCTTTCAGCTTCTGAAGCGTGATTATGGGATTCTCCAAGACAGAACTGAAGTCTCAAGTAAATGGAAAAGTAGATTCCTCTGAAAAAGTTTTGCTTGTGCACAGAAGCAAAATGCTTAGAGAACAAGGCAAATGGAAGTAACCAGGGTGTTTTCATCAAAACTGTACTATTTCTCCAAGTCAAACTTCAAATATCCGCTGTAAGACTTTCAATATTACCCTTTTTGTTTAAATACATATATACACACAAGTACACACATATATTTATGTATTTGTGCAGGCTTGACAAGGAAGCGATTTCTTTTAGTCTAAAGGATATAAGAGTAACTACTAAGAAACACCAAATTCACTGACAGAATTATGTAGAATTTAAGGCAGGGAAAGGGTGAAGGATGAAATCTAAGCTCTGTAGTGATTTTTTTTTTTTTTCCAGTATGTCCACTAAACTGTCCACTAGACATTTAACCAAGATAGGATGTCGAAAACGGTGTTGGTAGCCTGGACAGTAAAGGAAAGGCAGAAAGCATGACACTTTACAACCAAAAGATTGAAACTCAGTAACCAAAGAAAATCTCATATGAAGGAGGATGTAACTGTGAGGCAGAATAGAGATATTGCCTTCCTTGTCACTCTAACAGAATCTTTCTCCTTTCATTTCCTTTTCCAACAGGCCACAAAAAGCAAGAACAGGAAGAAAATGAACTCATATTTCTTAGTAGCTTAAAAACAAAGCAGGAAACACACACACCCCAAAAAAAATCACCCACAGCCTATTCATTATTGTAAGAAAATAGTATTGAAAAGACATGCATTTAAAAATAGTCTGTTCTTAAAAGAGTTACTGGTCACAAATACCTTCCATGCACTTAAAATAATAAACAAAGGACATCATAATGTTTGTGAAACTCTTGAAACAAATAGAGGCAAAAGAAAAACAGAGAAGTTACAGAAGCTAAAAAAAGTATGGAACACAGGATACGCAGAAAGGTAAGAGATACAAAGGCTCTTGGTTAATTTTATACCTAGAGGTGTATAAACATATCATTAAGACTTGAGAGAGATTTAATACCAGACTGGTACACACTGGTCTGTGGAGACAACATAATCATCAAATGTATTTAATGAAAATGTATGTGGGAGACCGCAACTGGTACCCAGGAGCTTAACTTTTTAGACAAACATTCATAATGAAGAGTAGAATTAATAACAGACAAAACTGTAATTTATAGAGCTGGATTTCTTCTGTCATACACTCACTTTATCACTTCTTTGATGATTTTGGGTTCATCTGTGCAGATATCCACTTTAACCGTCTTTGTAGATTTTGGCCCCACCACTCCACTGGTAGGTTCTATGTTAAGCAGGACAACTCCCTCATATGATATTTTAAATGTGCCTAAAAGAAACAGAATAATGTTACAAAACAAAGTAGTAGATTTATATTCTTTATTACACATCTGGAATTATGAAACACATAATTCAGATATTCACAAGCAGTACATTTTCCTATGGGAACAGAAAACATGGAGTTAATCTTTTTCAAAACTATTTCTAACACAGAGTAGATCATTATTTACAGGGTTTTATTAGTTACAGCCACACGTCCAATTCTACTTTACAAGTTGTGATTATAACAGAAAAAGTACTCACACTCCAAACAAAAATGACTGTACCATAAAGCAACTGTACGTAACATTTTGTAAGTTAAAGGATATTTTATACACAGCAAGAACATTCAGTGCATGTTGCAGGTAACAACAGCTCTTATGATTTAGTATGTACACAACACAATTTATTGCAGAAGAGAACAGTGAATATTTCTAGATTCTAAGAATATTTTTTTTTTAATAGGAAAAAATTAAATGTGTATTTAACCAGGAACACTAATTATGTGTCATTATATTGTAGATAGCAAGAAACTGTTTCAAATGGTGTAGGAAAAATGCACTGTTTGACCTCAGACAATAGAAACTTTCTGACATGAGACCAGAAGCAGGAACAAAGGACTCGTTTTGTGCATGGGATGACATGCAAAATGCAATCCTTGAGACACAGGCCAGCATACAGCACTTTCTGCTGATGCAGTTTACGTGCTGCCTGTTAGTACAACCTGAGGTATTACGACTTACAGAGCCTACGAAAACACAGATTCAGCAGCTCTTTGCCTGCCTTCAGTATGTCCTTCACTAACCACCGCTTCCATTCTAATTTTGCCTGTGTCCATAGAATCATAGAATCATAGAATGGTTAGGGTTGGAAGGGACCTTAAAGATCATCTAGTTCCAACCCCCCTGCCACGGGCAGGGACACCTTGCACTAGAACAGGTTGCCCAAAGCCCCATCCAGTCTGGCCTTGAAGACATCCAGGGATGGGGCATCCACAACATCTCTGGGCAACCTGTTCCAGTGCCTCACTACCCTCTCTGTGAAGAATTTCTTCCTGACATCTAATCTAAACCTCCCTGATTTCAATTTATACCCATTCCCCCTTGTCCTATCACTACAGGCTCTTGTAAAAAGTCCTCTCCCAGCACCCTTGTAGGCCCCCTTCAGATACTGGAAAGCTGCAATGAGGTCTCCTCGATGCAGCCTACATGCATCATACAACAGTTTACAAACAGAAACATGCCTATACTACATGAGAAAGTTCACATCATATGCATTAGTTGTAGATGTGTATGTAATGTAGATTATCTCCTTTTCTTTATCTAATCATCAGTCCTCAAAGAAAGAAGTTTGTACGTATGAGTAAGAGCTGATTATATAAAATACGTACAACATCTTTAACTTGAGCTAGCTAGAAAAAAAATGGTTCCTTTGCTTTTTGGAAAACGATTTAAGAATAGAATTTAATTCTGTTCTAACTAGACAGCCATTTGACACTTTTTTTTTTTTTTAATATTGCAACCCATCTCTGTGTTTCTACAATCATGTATTTTCTGGTGGTACAATATTTCTTGTGGAAATCTATGAAGCAAGTGTTCACACAACCTTGGCCTAATGCAAATAAAGGTATCGTGATATAATAAAAAGCTGTACAAGTGAAGAACAAAAAAAATTAACTGCCCTAAATTTGTTGTTTGAAACTCAGTACAGCTGCCACCCCACTTCTGGATAAAAGTGTCTGCAGCCTCATCCAGTGGAAAAGGCATTCAAAAAGGTTACTTGCACCATATAAGCATTCTTGCGCTCCATCCTCCATGTTTCTTACTCTCCTCAGAAGGGTCCCTCACAGATGTTGAAGGATGTGCATGTTTTGAAAGCTGTATGATTTCAAAAGCTATGTCAGCCAGCTAAAAGACCTCTCATTATCTTCTGGTAAGAAATAGTGTTCAGTTCCCTTGCTAGAGGACTTCAACTCTGAAAGTACCAGGAGCTTGTAGTAGTTTATTTAATAGACAGCTGTTGGGATCACAGAATCACAAAGACAACAAAGAAAAATGGATGTGATATGCTACTATTTATGTAGGGCATAGTAAACTAATGAGCAACTGTTGTTTCTACACCTTTCAGATGGGACTCAAAAGTAGAGAAGTCCTAAACTGTGGGTAAATTTTAAATTAATTTTTTTCCCCTAAGAGGAAACATAATGCTGCCTACAGAAGCAATGGGCTGATCATAGCACCTTTAGTGACAATACTCATCATCTGCATAACCCAGAACTTACGTTAATTACTACTTGGTCACCGAAGTGTTAACTTGCAGAAAATGACATTTTCCAAGAAAATAAAATATTTGTATAATTTAATGCCTACTAAATATTTACCTGAAGATGATCCATGGTTAGCAATACTAATCTCTTTACTGATTATTTTACTGTTTGCAATCACTGCACCAAAATTAATCTCTGACTCTATTTCCAGATGACAGCAAGAAATTAATCTGCAGAGAAAAGACATGGTTACATTTTCCCAAAACTTGAAAATACCATTACATTTTTAAAGAAATTTGATTAAGAACTCCAGTGGAAGAGAGTTCTCCTACCAATGTTTGTGCAACTCACTTCAGCAGTATATCAAACACAGGGAAGATGTAAAAAGATCTAGCTATCAAGCTGTCCACTGTAATGACCAACTACTGTAACTTTAAAACAATATAGCTTTAAACCATTAGTTGAAATTGAACATATACATTATTATTTAATTCTTTAAATAAAATTATCTTGAGTTAGTTGCATCATAAAATAAGACCAAAGTTAACATTCACCATATTTCATTATCAGCTGCCCAAACCAAAAGGAGAGAAAAACTTGCACACCAGTTTCAATCTTCAGTCTTCTTGTTTTATAGATACTTTATGTGGCTTCAAGTGGATAATAACACAAGTTATTTCTTTTATTTAAGAGCCTCAGCCAGCATGATGACATCACCATAGTAGGTACTGTAAAGATCATACTCGTTTCAGGAAATCTGCATTTTAAAGTCCCAAATTTCTAATCACACCTCTGATCTCACATAGAAGTGTTAAAAATCAATTGGAATTTTACATCAGCACAGCCGTCTAACTCCTCTTAACCACAAACAGGAACATGCAGGAACAATTGTATCTCATGATCTGGGTTATACGCAGTACAGCGTCCACTAAATGGAGAAGGCAGAGCTAGGTAGAACCTGCACATATAATCTACTGAATAAGGGAGGGAAGAAGGGGAAGGAAGGGAGAGAGGAGGGAAAAAAAAATAATTCAGGAAATGCAACCAAAAAAATGGTTCTTAGGAATGTTAATACACTGTTTTAATTCTCTTTAATAATTCATTGTAGTGCAAAAAAATAAATGAGTAAATTCTTGAAAGAGATGGTCTAGACCATCTAGACCATGGCAAAAAAAGAAAACAAACAAAACAATCAAAATAGACTAATCTTGACAGCTGTTTCCTGGGGTTTTTGTGGCTTGGTTTTTTTTTTTTTTTTAGAGTACACTTGAGAAGACTGTAAAACTTCACATGTTCCAAGTAATCAGAAATTATTCTTCCAAGAAGCTTTGTCAGGAAAAAGAAACACAAGTATCTGTTCTCTCAAGATCCAAATATATAACTTCCTAAGTAGACAGGAATAAGCGTACCTTCTAACTGCAGTGCAAAAAGGGAGATAGTCACCTTCAAGGTCCGGGGGTTAGTTTTGTAATACAGGTTGTGATTCATTCCCTTTGCTGGTTTGGTTTTGGTTGGGGTTTTTTTTATGAAGATATAATTTACCCCTGAAAATGCCTAATTTCAAATGTTTGCTTAATATTAAAAAATAATAATTCTCGATTATTAGATTTTAAACACACAAAGAGTTTGGATGCACAGTTTCAGTTAAATCACTTGGAAAAAAAAAAAACAAACCACACTGCAAGTGGCTTCTTTGAAACACATTCCCAAACCTGGAGTATACGTATTTTCTATGGTGTTCAAATATTTACATGCTTAAATCATTACACTTGTTTCACTAGAGCACAGCATAAATCCATGGTGCTCTAGAGATTAAGCTGAGAATGTTGTTTGGTCTCCAAAACCTATACCAAATACAAGAGCCACAAATCAATATGATTAATCGCTGGATCTAGTCTCATGAATCAGGCAAATACATAAAGCTATTTTACTTGCATAATAAAGAACTGTGATACTAATGTCACTAAAGCACAATAGAAATAAAATTCTTCTGGTGGCGTTTTTTACCAAATAAATGGTTATAAATATAAGTGAAGGGTTACTGCAGTTTAATGATGTATGGGAAACTTAACTTTTCCTACACTCTCAGTGAATCTCATCTTAAAAAGAAAAGTAGATATGATGGAAGGAACCACAAAAATTGTTGGCAAAAGGGTTAAATCTTTTCATGGTTTGTTTGGTTTTTTTTTTCCTAAGCCACCAGTAAGCTTTTCTTTCAATAAAACTCTATGAACAAAACATGTAGACACATAATTTCTGTAAATTCATAGTGAATTATATATATTTACATATCATCCAATAATACCAAACAGAAATAAAAGCTGAACAACAATATCATTATAAAGCAGGAAGACTACAAATAAGCCCATAGACAAGAGAGAAGTAGCAGACATTTAAAGAGGTCAGTACAAATTGTCTCACCAGAGACAATGAAAACACTGTATCTGAGTTACAGCCAAAAAATATCAGAAATTGTCCCAGATAAGCAATTTTGTTTGTCACAAAAATAGATCCAATTTGCCATAAAAACTAAGTAGAGCCTTAATTTTTAAAACCAGTTATTTCAATTCCTGACATTATAGGAAAAGTAGCATTAGTGCTTACTATATTAGTCTTGATAAATCAGTAGCACAATATAACGTTATCAAAAAAAGTTTAAAAACACACAAACTTTTAAATAGGGAGTGAAAAAAACACAGCAGAACTACATAAATTTGGGGGAGGAGGGTGTCTGTCTCCCAAAACAGAACGTTGTAAATATTTCCTTGAAAATATTTCCTGGTTCTTCCATCCAATTAAACACTTGTGAACATTTCAGAGTGACAATGCAATTTCTGGGTTTTTTTTTAAATCATCTTTTGACTAACATTTTTTGATCAGTGTTACACTACATACACTATTTTCTCCAAACAGTTAATGAAGCATTTTAAACTATGTTTGTATAAAAAATATATTATGTTTTCTATGACCCTCCAGTACAATAATTGAGTACCATTTACCTATAAACAGACAACATGTATGACACAAATTATATTTGGGAAAAGACTTATTAAGAAATAATCATAAAGTATATTTGTTTTTTTCAAAAAAAAATAGCCTGTATTTTTTTTCCCATGCAAAAGGCAGTTAAACATGAAGATTTTAAATAATTAGCAATTGACTGCAACTCCTTTCGAGAAAGGTGTTACTGGTAGCATTATCATCATAAGTGGTCTTACCTCCAAAATACTACCCGAATAACAATTTTCAAAAAATTAACATTTTTTTAAAAATAAACATAAAATAAAAATAGAAAATTTAAAAATTAAAAATATTTAAAAGTGCTCCCTAATCACTTTTTTCTTCTTTACTTTTAATAACTTAATCTGATAATTTTACTATTAAATGCTCTAATACCTTAAAGAAGTCACATGTTTTTCAGTGAAAAAAAAAAAAAACATTTAGGGCTTTCTATTTCAGTTTCTCCAAAGTTAAGAAATAAAGCTATAATAGCATTGTTTCTTTGTGTGTTATATACACCACGGAAAAAAACCCAGCTAATTGAAATTGTTAATTCCAAGTCTTTCAATGGTAGACAATCTTTTGGTAAAAAGAGACAAAATTTACAACTTGAAAACCTTATGGCAGACAATGATTTGTGTCCAACGTTAGCAATAGTACATTAAAATTAAATAAAATAAACACACACAACTTCTAAGATGAAATGAAGAAAAGCAAATTAGTAAAAAGATCATGATTTAACAAGTAAATGAAACCTAGTATTGCTTCTCTGAAGGCAAAACCTCACACATTTCAGGCTAGCATGATATGTTTCTGGAATTGTTTGATTTTTAAAAACAACTCATATACTGAATAATCTCCATAGAAAGTCCTTTCTGTCTGTACATGTAATTTGAAATGTTAAGATTTTCATTAAAAAACAGTTTGCAATAGTTTATGGGATTCATCTGTCAGCATCTAAAAGCTGGACCTGTAAACACAAGTTTGTCATTCTCATTTCTCTTTATAGGCAGAGGAGAGAAAGGTACTCCAGAGCAATTCCCTCCTCATCCTTGGATAACAACCCACCCTAAGTGGGATAAACCATATTTAGAAGCTTACTTTTTCCAACCAATATATATGTTATATACAATACACGACATATCCACGCACACACATAGATAGGCACACACCATCACATGTGGATTGATGAAAACGACCCTTGAACGTGTGACCTTCTTCTAAAACACACACCATCTTTTTAGAATTATGCAACATGCGTTTCACCATAATCCCATTTTGCAAATATGGACAATTACTATAAAATCTCTTACATGAGTGGTTCAGGAAGGAGGGAAGACATTAAGGGTAAATGTTAGCATGTCTAATTTTGGTACAGAATTAGACATTATCAGTGTTATCACAACCAACTTAAAGAAATTTTGGGGTTTTGGTAGGGGGTTTTTGGGGTTTTTTTGTTTTTTTCATACTGTGAATTTAGAAGGATATCACCCCAGTTAACTTTTACCTGTTGGCTGCTCTGAGGAAAAAAAAAAATAATCCTACTTTTGTAAGGAAACTTACGATTTGTTTTCAGTGCAACTCACAGATTATTTACATAGCTCTGTGTGACATGGATCAGTAAACTTCCCACAAAACTGCAAATAGTAAACAGTAAATAGTAAATATGAACATTTGATCATCATACCCAAGCAGGGGGATATCAACTATGTCATCTTCTATTAAAAGAAGTAGTCTATCTCCAAGATCTTCACTCTCAGAATAATATTCCACAAAAGCTGTAACTTGAAGTCCAGGTGCAACAGGTTTTTCTGGATTTTCCACAATCAATTTGAACTGTAATTTAACAAAACAAATACTTTTTAATTGTTAAACATTTCTAGATTAAAAAAACATAAGCACATGGTTCATTTTTCAGAATAATATACAGATTGATTTAAAGTTTACAACAAACTTTAAAATATGCAGGATTTTATAAAATTTCTTTGCCTATTTACTGAAAACCAGACTTTTTAAAGTAACATGGAAAGGCAGACTGAATACTACTAATCCATCAAATTACACAGAAGAGTTGGTTTAGCAAAATATCATTTCTAGTCTTTCCAATAGAGCTCTAGCTTTTCCCACTGTTGCAATACACCTTCTGAAGCAACACAAAATTAAGTCAGCTACTACTCAGTGCAGAATCTTTTTAGTACTTGAGAAAGTAACAAGGATGAAATCTCAGTCCAAAGCAGCAACTAAAGGAGTTGGCAGGAGAGTTGACTCTGGATCTGACTGACCTTCAGCTGACGTCAACAGAAAGTCCCATCGTAGGTTGAAAAACTGATTGAAAGGCCCATGACACCTCCAGTTTTGGGGGTCAAATGAAAAAGGAAAATAAAACAGAAGCAGATGACAGAATGCATTTTTTTCCCCTCTCAAAAAAATAATTCTGGATTTGTTGCTGTCTATAAGCATCTGTTTATATCCAACACTCCCTGTGCATCTTTCCTTGAGCAGAACACAGGAGTAACCTACTAGCACATAGTGGGAAATCCAGCAGTTCTCACATCCCTAGGAAAACCTCATACCAAGGTCCAGAGCTTCTCTGGTGTTTCAGTCTCCTTACAATTCACATCATTCTACGCACAGTAGGCTTCTGCTCTCTATGTCCGGTTCCATTAATGTTTATTTCTGAGAGCCGTTCCAGTATTCTTTAAGTTTGCGTATTTCAAACATAAATTAGAACAGAAAACATATAATTTACTACTTGTTGATTCTACCATAGAATGGTTTGGGTTGGAAGGAACCTTAAAGATCATCTAGTTCCAACCTCCCTGCCATGGCCAAGGACACCTTCCACTAGACCAGGTTGCTCAAAGCCTCATCCAGCCTGGCCTTGAAGACAGCCAGGGATGGGGCATCCACAGCTTCTCTGGGCAACCTGTGCCAGTGCCTCACCACCCTCTCTGGGAAGAACTTCTTCCTGATATCCAATCTAAACCTCCCCACTTTCAATTTAAACCCGTAGAGAGTCATATCGTCTGTGCATCTCCTTCTATGCATTTAAAATTTTCCTAGCAGGATAAACACTCAGCCAAAGGAAATTTGTTATATAATATGTATCATGATTATGGGTTTGATTTTGAAAGAGTAGCCATGTTTTAATTTTGAAGTGTGTAAAAATTTATTTCTCTAAAAAGAATTAAACAGCCATGCATGTTCATTCTATACAAGGGAAAATAAATATATTTTATTAAAAAACTTAATGCAATCTATGGAAAACTGCTTTGTGAGCCAAATTCCTAGAAAAACATTTCTTGACCGTGAACTATGACAGCTCAAGGAAGGTTATTTTTCAGTTCTTGCACTCTATCAATGTAATGCATCAGAAAATTTACAGGTGAGTCACACACTTCATCACAGATCATAGAATCATAGAAT
>NW_010232890.1:0-8742 GCF_000690775.1 Eurypyga helias | reverse complement strand
ATCAAGGCCTTGTGAACACCAAGGCTCATCCCTTCTGTTTCCTTAGATTCCTACAGCCCAGGTAAGCTCGACTGCTGGACCCCTTAGGATCACACTTAGGCAGGATGATAGGCAGCTACTGTTACGTTTAATTTTGCAAGGGAGACTACTTCTAGTAGACCGAATTTGCTGGATGTTACAAGGAAAAGGGTGAGTAATGGTCTACGCGTTGTGGAGCACTGCAGTGTGCAAGTCTGCGCCCTCTGTAAAGCACTTTCTGGATTTAACAAAATGACCAAGAACTAATGTAGGTGTCTGTGGCTTCATTCTGAGAGGAATCATAATCTTGTTTATTTTGTGGATCTCTCCAGAACATTTTTCTGTCATCTTGGCAGTGATGTACAATTGGTTTCTGGAATTTGCAGAAAGGTTATTATAATAATCTCTCATAACATAATGTTCACATTTGTCATTTAGGTTGTGTAGAAAGACCAAATTTCCCTCTTTCAATTTTGATTAAGAGAGTATATTTTATCATAGTCTTCTATGCTTGTCTGGATGTTATTCAATACCCTTCTCATTTGTTAGCAAACTGTTCTCATGCATCATGGTATTTTACAATACTCAAAACACCAGCAAGCAAAAGCTGACAAAATTAACAAAAGAAAAGCAGCCATGAGAAAAGTGAACCTTTGCACTTCCTGAAACAGCAGATACTTTACCAGAGCTTCACGAGCAGCAGGACAATCCATCAATAACAAAAATCCATCAGGGCTATAGAACGTAAAGAGACCACATCAGGAATTCACTGAAATGAAGTGTGTCAGGGGTTGGGAGAGGGTTCTGCAGGACCAGCAGGGTACTCTTGTCATATATCTTCCTAAGGCATCTTCTTTTGGGGTGGTTGGAGAGAAGTTGGTGGATTATATGGACAATTAGCCTGACCTGTAGAGTAATTTTTATGCTTTTCCATACCCAAGAGTTCCTGGTACCTAGCAGCTGCCCTCTTCCATTGCTATTTCATGCATTAATGCAGTTCAGCATATGACTTCTCTCTTGCTTTGTGATCCTGCACGGCAGAAATGGCCTCTGTCATGTATTAGGATAGCGACTGGGCGGTTGCAGTCCTCCACTAAATGGTACATTCCCAAATTGCAGTTTATTGTGATGACCTTTCTCCTAAGATACAATCTTACAATCCAACCTCAGCAATGAAATTCATCTCTAGATGGTGGGCAAATGAGGATTATCTAAGAGAAGACCTAAATGGGAGGCTGGGAAACAAATACCAGTAAATAATAGAGATACATGAGGTGACAATGAAGATTGACTATAATTTACTGAATGCCCAACATTTCTCTATCTAATGAATACGGCAAGCGTGCACAGAAAAAAATAGAGGTAGTGACTACAGACCACCTAACGTTGATCTGGAATCCTGAGCTAAGTTTAGTCACTTCTTAAGATCTGTAAGGGAAACAATCCAGACTGAATATTCTGATGACAATGAGAAAGAAGGAAGAGTGGTCAGAGAAGGGTGAGGGCATATGTATTTCTTGCAAGTCTTCTGTTTCTTTCTGTTTCTCTTGTAAATTTATTGGACATCTCCACAGCAATTATTTCTTTAAAGAAAGTGGTGTGTGTTCTGGGTTGGAGGGTCATTGTTTGCTCCATTATGATCTAAAGCGTGTTTTCTTAAATTATCATCCATGTGTTTTAAGCACCTTGGGGGTCTTACAGAGACTTGAAAAACAGGCCAGAGCATCTCCCTTCTTGACTGAGCTCCCGTGTCTGCCTGGTGCCAGCTGATGCCTGGAGTGGTTCTGCGATAAACCAGCACCACACGTATCAGTGAGGAGCTTTATTGTAGTCTCCTTCTGCATCTCCCGTAGCCGCCTTAGCAAAATGCTCGGTGTTCTGTTAAACAGGAATTCAGGCTTTTGAGAGTCTGTGAATGACAAAGGGATTTCTTTCCGCAACCCTCCAGCAGATATTGATGGGAACAGAGGCTTGGGGAAACATTTGTCACAGTCAGCTGTTGTTTCTGCAGGCACGATGGTGGAGCAGCAGCAGCACAAAGACAAGCCTGAGTTCTTGGAAAGTGTATGGCTACATAGCATGGGAAGCACGAAATTCGGTCAAGCTCTTGGAAAAGAGAAGCAACTGTGCTGGTTGCATTGGAGCTGTGTTAGGATCAAAATATTCATAGCAGTATTGAAACTGAGCAATACATTGTGCTATTTCAGGCATGTGTATCTTAACTCTGTGATAAAATGGTAATTTATACTTATTAGGTATGTTCTGGTTGCTGATCTACTTACTTCACAGAATAATAATGTTAAATATGGTATGGTTTCTGGCCAGGCCAAAATACTGATCTTGTTTGGAAATCCAAGGCTTTCACCCTAAAAAGAAAGTGGTAAATACTGGTCTTTTTCTCCCTGAAGTGTTCAGCTGCCTAACTTACTGGCATGAAAGCCAAAGATCATTCACTCTGTTTAGTCAGAAACTTACTCCAGCACTCTCAAAGGGAAATTCTTGGAGCAAAAAACCTGGGGGGAAAAAAAAATCCCGCTTGTTTACCCCATGGCTCACTATCCCCACCTATGGTAATAAGAATTGCTTTGCACATGTTCCCCGAGACTTTCATGTTCTGTGTAAATTAATTTCTGCAGAAATTAATAAAATACCAAGAAGTTCTTAGGCTTTGTTTTATAAAATGCATATTGCTTGTAAACAATTATAACTTCATTAAAAAAAAATCAAATTAAAATGAAAAACCTCACTAGAGAGAAATTTAAGTGTTTCTAGAATCTTTTCTATATTATTTTTCTAATTACGGGATTCCATCTAATTTTTATGAAACACACTGTGCATATTTTAATCCTACCACATAACAGCACTGAAAAATACCTCTACCCATCTTGTTTTTCTGACCTTATTTTGAGATTTCAGTGCTGGAGTGAAGAGGAGGCAGGATAAGACTTTGACATCATGGTAGAAAAATGGTTTGTTTTGTTTTTTAAATGCCACCCAAGTACATCTTGAGTAGTTAGATATGAATGTTGTCTCTTTGCAGAGGAGGCTTTTTATTATGCAGACTAAACTCATGAGTCCATCAGGTCTACACTTGTATCTGTAATCCAATTCACTGTCTCCTCTCACCCCTCTTTGCGGGGGAATGACCAAGTAGCATCCTTGTAACGATCGTCCCTCTGGTTTGACCTCAGCTGCTACCCATGTGCTAAGGGTGAGGAGGTGGGAATCTCATGTCGCATCACTAAGTCTTGAGTTTTTGCTCTCTTTCTTGTGTTTAGCACCCTGCTCCAGCACTTGGGTGGGAGCCAGCAGGCAGGGTTTGGAATTGGTTCTGTTGCAGACTTCACACTTCCATGTGTTGTGTTCCAAGCTGGCTTTTATTTCTGGTACAAACAGGGTTTCTTAAACCTTGTTCCTACACTTCTCAAATGCCAGCTGGGTATCGTGGATCATGCTTAGCTTTTCTAATTTGACACTTTTTAAGGGTTTTGTGGTGTCGGACGCTTTGTATAACATCTTGCTGCATGAAAAAATTTCTCTTTTTAAACTTGGAGTTGCCTGGGTGAGGTTTTTTTTTTGGGGGGTGTGGGGAGGGAGAAGATCGGTTTTGTGGGAGTGAGGATTTTTTTTTTCTGTCCAGAATTACTGTCAGGCTGTGGTAAGCTTGGGGTCACTGCGTGTTTACTGTATGCATTGTCATATACTGTTCTGTAGTTGGGTAAGTTGAAATACAGCCATGTTTACTTCAAACGTATCCTACTGCGTTTCCTTTTTCCACCTGAGGTAAGGGTTCTTGTCGTGTGTCATAAGAAGCTTATTTCGGAGCTTCTATTTTATATTGAGCAAATACTTTCAGTTTTGTGAGCACTTGCTGAAATCCATGTAATGTTTTGCACATACAGAACTTTAAAATGATTTCTCCTGAATGGTCCACTTCCATTTTAACCTATTTCTGCCCAGAAGTCCCATCTTGAAACTCCTTTGGAAAGCTGCCTTCTCAGAGTCCAGGCCTCATTCTGGACTATGGGCCATTGGATGTTCAGCAACAGCTTTGGTTCCTCTGCTCTTTCTTTTTCTGATGCCTGAATCCAAATCCACAATATGGGTTATCTACCACAGGGACCTGAAGTAAAATATTAGCCACTTAGCCACCTAGATCTCTTTTTGGCATGTTGTAGAGCACTCCAAGACTGTTGTAAAACACTGTCTGTTTACCTTTCTCCTGTCCTCAGGGGCCACCAATAAACTGAGCTATTCCTGTTTCTAAATCTAATCCTTATCTAGAAGGGTGGGTGAACTGAGGCTTAAGGGGCAGGTTAGGCACTTGCTGCTCCTGAGCACAGCCTTCATTTTACCTTTAAGGGCCATGAGGTGCATGCCAGTAACCTGTGTGTTTTAAGTCTGCTTTCTCTTGACCAGTGTCTAAATGTCATGCTGGTAGGCTGTCTAGTTTCCTTTTCCTAACCCTAGCCCTAAATCGGACGCTGCCTCTAATCTTGACCCAGGTACTTATATAAACACATGTACAAGTCTAAAATTTATTTCAGCCTGTCCACAACAAGGGGTCGGAATTAGAGGAACTTGTGTGTAGTGTGGACAAGCCTTCATCTGGCCTTAACCTTATCCTAGAGACACTCTATAGTTAGGGACCAAACGGAGTAAAAATAAACTACAGACTTCAAACTTCCAATTTGAGACAGACATGCACAAATAAGTTCTGAAAAGTAGATCAGTTACTAAGACTTAGCCTAAATCTAGTCACCTCTCTGGTTAGACTACCTGTGGTAAAGTTATGGTTGCAGTTAGGTAAAGTTATGGTTGCAGTTAGGAAAAGTTTGGTTGTAAAGGGCTGCGCTACACGTTCCATGGTCCATGGGGCTAAATGGGCCTGTGAGGAATAATTTATTCTAGCCCCAGCCAGTTCGGCTGTCTCTATACAGGATTGTGGGATTAGGGTTAGGATTGCATTTAGGAAAAGAGTGAATGAACCCCAGTTATCTGTGTGTGTTGCAAGGGCTGCAGGACTTCCGTGAGGGAAGTCAGCATTATCTGATGCCAAGCCTCTGGTGTGGAATTCATAGTTCCAAACACATGGCATATCTATAGTGAATATTTATGTTCTGGTTTGGGTTAGGTTTAGGAAAATTGGGAAGCTATGTTATTAATAGTTATTTAATGTAACCTTGGATTAAGATCTGGGGATCAGGGTTGGGTTTTGCAGAGGCCAGGATCTAATGCTACCTCTTAGGTCATATAAATATGTAGAGAAATTGAAATTTGGAGATAGGATTAAAAAACCCAAATCATAGGAGGTAAGGGCTGTGAGAGGAAGGTTATTCCTCTCTGAGCCTTGCACTATTGGGCCTGAGTGAACATCTGGAGACGTGGGTGTGTGCCACTAATATTTTGGGAAAGAGAAAAGAGTTTATCACAACACCCTTTCTTGCCATGGTTTGTTACCTGTGTTATGAATCGCTCAGACTTTTTAATTAATGTGCTACTTGTTCCTGTGAACATGGCTTGAATGTGTTGCTGTGGTCAGGAGGTTTACCTGGCAGCCACTTCTTTGAAAAGAAAATGTTGGATTTTCAGGGTACCACCTGGTGTGGATCAAAGTTGTGCCACAGTTGGGGACAGACTGTTTGGCTCGTTGGTGACAAGGAGCAATGGGAAAGGCTGTGATGAGTTGAAATGTTAAATGATTCTTCTGTAAAACCATCTGTAATACTTTTAAATACTTTATTAAGAGATTCGTGATGAGAGTATATGAGGTCTTTGGAAGTACTCAGCAGGCTTAAAAGGAACCCAAAATGCGCAAACGAGCCAGGGGAATGAAAAGCTGAAACTTCGCTATCAACAGCGAAAGGCTGATCTTTGCCCTTTTTTTCCCTCTTTTCTTTCTGTCTTTCTGTTGTAAATACATCAAAACGTCCTTGAAGTTCCACACACCAAGCCCACAGGTAGCGTGGCATCACCTTTGTGATCATCATGTCCCCCAGTTTCTACTGGAGCAAAACTCGTGCCCCGCTCTGTGCAGCCTGGTTTTGTGGCATGGGGCTGGATGGGGTCAGGAGAGGCAGGCAGGCAGAGAGAGAATATGCCAGGACGGGGGGCTGTACAGCCTTTGTTTTGAGAACAGGTGATGATGTTTGTATGTTTAGTCATAGTATCAGTTAATTGGTACTGTTTCTAATTTGTAGGCTTTTTTCATTTGTTAGTTTTGGGTTTTTTCCTGTGAAAATGGAAAGGTTGGGCAATCTGTGGTGGGAGAGCAATACTAACATCACTGTCTGAGATGGTTCATCCTGCATACAGTACACTGTGGGGGTTGCTTGACAAGAAGGACAAAGCCTATTTGCAGCTACTTATAAGTCTTCAGTATTAAGAGGAATGGATTGTGCTGGGATTTGATAATAGACTGCATTTTTTGGTAGTTAAATACAGCGTAAAGTGTGTGTCAGATTACTTTTGAGACTACCATCACATGAATAGTCCCTATTGCTGACATATTGGAGTGTATTTATTCAATAGTGGATGACAATCCGCTGCTGAATTAATGAGGGGAGCAAACATGAACACCAGTAGAAATTTTAAATGAGCATCAGCTGTAACAATTTCTCATGCAGCCTTACAGTTCTTTATACTCTATGACTTTATGTTGAAAATCGTGGAGATAAAGGTAATGTTAATACCATTTGATGGAATGAGCCATAAACGAAGAAAAACCTAATAAAACTTGATTTTTTTTTTTCCTTTCTTTGAACAGGACGACAACTTGCCGCGCCAGCAAATTTCTCTCATTCTTCCTTGCTTTGAATCCCTGGGATTCTTTTCTAAAAGAAAAGTTGCTTCATTAAAAAAACCCCACATACCCCCCAGGGACTCCATACTTTGAAGTGTATTTCCACACACACACACACACACATACACCATAATCCTGCTTTTATCCTTTTTTATTTTGACCAAATGGTTTCCCGTGTGAACCTTGGAAACGGTGCTGCGTGCAACACCCACAAAAATAAAATGCTGTTCAAGCCTAACGGCAAGAACAGAAGTGTTGAAAGTAGCAGAGCCTTTGTTTTGTGACATAAACATTAAGTTAATCCTTTTGTTTTTCTTTTCCACGTAGGTACTTCAGAAACTAGGAAAAGCAGATGAGACAAAAGATGAACAGTTTGAAGAATACGTTCAGAATTTCAAACGGCAAGAGGTCAGTTACTTTTTCAGTTCCTCAGTTGTGTCGTAAGAAGGATGGGGTGTATTTGAACTTGATGATTTTGAAGAAGGTGTTACAGCGTAACAGATAAAAAGAGTTTCTTGGAGGTGGGGGACGGTATAAGTTTTGTTCTGCTCTTTTCAAACAGAACAGTTAGATTTGTGCATTCAGAGGGCTAAGCAATGCCTTCATAATAAAAGGACATATTGTAATCATATATCACACTGTCATGCTAGAACCGCTTGTGATCAGCAGAGAGACAGCACATGTCCAACAGCGTCATCAAGAACAAAACTCATAAATACAGATTTGTAGGTGCTACCTTACAAAGAAGGGATGTATTTCCTTGGTTTCATTTAATGGATTGCTTTCATCGGTGGTATATAACAGCGGTTTTGTACAGAGTGGGTAGATGAATAGTTTCAGACTGCTGTGTGTTGTTACGCTCCCGTTGGTGCAGGGTTGACGAGGGCTGTGGTGGCAGTGCTGATGAAGCACTGCTGGGGAGCAGGGCTCACTTGCTCTTAGTAAACACAGGACATGGAAACAAAGGTGCCCTGAAGAGTTTGTAGTCTACTCCCAATGCAGCCTTCAATTCTAACCTCAATTGCTCCTTGCTTTGTTGCACAGACTTTTTGGCTCTGAGGTGATTAGACACAATTAATTATATAGTAGTTTTCATTTTACACAACGTAAACATTGGATCATGTCAGTGTTGGCAATTTCTGCCCTGAATCAGTCCTATCTACCACATGCGCTTCTGTTCTTTCCAGGTAAACACAAACACTGCATCCTGACTGCTGGGATGCTTATTGGCTCTTTTGCATCTGACGGTCACTTAGCCTTAGGTTTCGTCTCTCAGTGTAGGAGGGAGGGAGGTTTCAGGAGTGACTAAGTTACGCAGATCCTTGTTCTTCCCCGAAGATGACAGTGATGGAAAATAAAAGAGCCTGTTTCTCTGAGGAGGATGGTTCCTTCCTCAAATTACTTATGGTCTGAAGAAGCATTCAGAAGCTTTGAAACTCTACAGAGATGTTGTGTTTTCCCTTTTCTTCCCCCTCCTCTTTTCAAAGTATGCTGGGGTATCAATGGAGCATTGCTTTCTACTTGATTGTCCTTCTGTTGCTCCTTGTCCTTGTTGTCAATATCCCAGATGTTTGCACAGCTGGTAACTGTGTTACTAGAAATATGGTTCATCTCTAAGGTTCTTATTGGGTGCAGAAGAAGCAGCTGGAGCATCCCCATGAAGAAACAGTACTCTGAGGGATATTGATATTCCAATTCTATGATTGGAAGGACATGGACCTGTTGGAGCAAGTCAAGAGGAGGTCCATGAGGATGATCAGAAGGCTGGAGCAACTCTCCTATGAGGACAGGCTGGGAGAGTTGGGCTTGAAGAGAAGGCTCTGGGGAGACCTTATAGCACCTTCCAGTACCTGAAGAGGCCACAAGAAAGCTGGAGGGGGACTTTTTTGAAAAGTCATGTAGTGACAAGACATGGGGTAATG
>NW_010232889.1:12508-31128 GCF_000690775.1 Eurypyga helias | reverse complement strand
GCGCCCCAGCCCGCGCCCGGCGGCACGTCACTCGCCTGCTTCGGCCCGCGCACCCTTTCTTAAAATTCAGCTTCTGCCCGTGGGGGCGTGAAACTTAAGCCCCTTTTTCCATCCCTCGAGAGGAAATAACCACTGGACTAAGTTAGGCCCAGATCCTGTAAACAGTTACACATGTGCTTCCCCCTAAGCGGGAGCCAGAGAAGGAATGAAGGCTGTCTCCCTGGCTCAGTGCCTCTGCTTTTTGTTCCCCTATTCGCAGAAATGCACCCTATTACCGAGGAAACTATCCATAAAACTAAAGTTGACTGAACGGTGTTTTTCAGTTGCACTGGTTCCAGAATTACGCCCCTTTCAACAATAATAACAAAAGCATAAGGAGGCATCTCCTGTATTAGCTGCAATACCATCCCGCTACCTGCGACTGTGCTAGGTCTTTGCTTTTCCAGTCTGCATTTGAGATAAACATTCTGCATTGGCCCTCCAGTGCAGTCTCCCTTTCCTCCTTGGGAGCATGCTGCAACAGGGGAAGGCTCCAGTAACTTCGGCCTACACCTCCCATCCGTTCCTACTTACGGAATATTTTACCCTCCAGTAGATCTCCACGTACATCAATTCAATTGCCAAACTGAGTCAGGTGCATTAAAAACTGTTTCAGTTAAAGTTACAGTGCAGTGGCGAGCCCGTGTGAAACCCGACGCAGAGTAATTCAACAGAATGTGCATATTTTTTCCTGATAAAATGTTCATTTTGTATAAGATTATTTCTCCACAACATGAATAAAAGTATATAAGGCTAAAAATCTTTCCAAACAGCATGGGGTATAGTTTAACAACAAGTTGTGGTTTGGTATTTTTTTGCCTTCTATTGTTAGCCACTGTTTGCATTATTCTACCATGAATACACAATGCCAAGTCAAAGGTTAGCATAGACTATACATATCTCTCATGGGAATATTTTAATTAGTAGTCACATTCTCTCAGATGAGTAGTCACATTCTCTCTTCTTTAGCAGAAGTTTACATTTTTTGGAATAAGCGTGAGAGCGGCCCTGCTTGAATGTACACTAAGCATGACACAGCATCGCCAAACTTACATACATGCATTTAAATTCAGCAACTGCTGGTGCTCTCCTGGCTGCTTCAAAACAACGGTGTCTGGTAAGATTTGTTTTAAAAATAAGCTGGACTAGAGACTTCAAAACATAGTTTATCAAGCGTCCATACTGGAAAAAAAAACACCCCAAAAAAACAAACCCAAAAAACTCCAAACACTTTCTAAACAAATTTATCAGCTAGGCTTATGTTTACACAACAATGGATAGGATGTTCTGTGTGTAGCCCATATAACAATAACTGCACAGCAGTTGTGATACTTGCAAACATACACAACTGGTACAGATTCCCACAAGCCATACTAAACCTGTCTTTTAAGGACTGCTAGTCCCATGCCAGGTTTCTTGCCTCATCTCTCCACAGTGTAGGAGCTCGGTCCTGCTGGTACCAAGCTGTGTTTACAAGATGCTGAGTGCCCTTAACTCTCACTGAACACGATGAAAGTTGTGGCATTCAGCACCTTTCAAGACCACAACATAAAGAACAAATGAGCAGCAGTGCAGAAGCAGCTGTCATTTCATTATCAAAGTAGTATATCAAAAATCCTCAAATACTTCTACTTTATATCATGAGGAAGCAAATGTTATTGTTAAATGCTTATGAATTAATTATAATTTCAAAGGTAGTTAACTCTTAGGATTGCATACAATAGGTCCACTTAAAAACATTGGGCCACAGTGAGCATTTTGATCTACTTACAGCAGTTAAAAGGTAACAGAGGAATAGTGTTTGAATCAAACAAGGCAGTCATTTTCATAATGAAACAGAATAAGCAAAATACACTGAGCTAGTCACAGTAAATATATATTATGTGTTAGTGACAGAAAATATGGTATTACAGAGAAGGCGACTACAGCCCTCAACTCAGTGATGAAAATACAACTGCTCCCATTTTTCCATGTTACTTAAACTTCTGACTTTCCCATTGACTGACTTGTCTTTAGGAGTTCTCAGTGTCCTCTAACAAAGCACTTTTTTTTAATAAACTAATTTCTTTTTTACATACATGAGCTCATCTAACACATAGAAAATAAAGCTTTCTAAGCATTATCAAAGTAAAGTAGTTTGTTGAAATCCCTGAAGAAGTACTGGATCACCCTAATGTGAAACAGAGTAATTCTTTACATTTAATACAAATAAAATGTGCCTTTCTAAAGGAACAGCCAGAACACACAAGAATTTGTGAACTCCAAGCATTTCATTAATTTTACTCATTAATGCAAGTCCAACATTTTCAAAAAGTACCAATGTTTGAAGTCAGTTCTCAAGTAAATTCCAGAGGGAAAATAAACATTGGTCAATACAGCCAAGTTCTCAGTAACATTTGAAATGAGTGAATAATTCTAATCTGCAAGTAGATCCACATGAATACAACCTTATCCCATAGAGCTACACTTATTCTAGTTACCTTCCACTTAACCTAAGAGTTACTTGCATTTTGTAGATGGAAGAATTACTGGGAAACATCTGGTCGGGGAAAATAATGAAAAAAAAAAAAATCCCTACTTTTCTTAATAGACATTGTGGAGGAATCTGAATATTTAGAGGGAAGCCACAGCATTCACCTTCACTGAATAGAGTCTCTAGACACCTGATGGAAATGCTATTTTATGACTTTTACAATCTTGAAAACTTCACAGAATTGCTTAGGTTGGAAGAGACCTCCTGATGTCACCTAGTCCTACCCCTCTGCTCAAGCAAGGTCAGCTAGAGCAGGCTGTCCAGGACTGTGTCCAGTTGGATTTTAAATAGCTCCACAGATGGGGACTACACTGTCTCTCTGGGCAATCTGTTCCAGCTTTGACCACTCTCATAGTAAAAAAAAAAAAAGTTCTCTTGTGATTGGATGGGATTTCATGTGTTTCAATTTGTGCCCATTACCTCCTGTCCGGTCACTGGATGCTACAGAGAACATTTTGACTTCCTCATCTTCATTCCCTCCCATCAAGCACTTATAAAACCTGGTGAGATTCCTCAGAGCTTTCTTTTCTCCCAGCTGAGCAGTCCCTGCACTCTCAGCCTCTCCTCACATAAACGATGCTCTGGTCCCTTAATCATCTTTGTGGCCCTGTGCTGGACTTGCTTTGTATCTTTCTTGTACTGAGAAGCCCAGAACTGGACTCAGCATTCCAGATGTCACCTCACCAATGCTGAATAGAGAGAAACATCACCTTCATCAAACTGCTGGCAACTGACTTGAAATTATTGCATGTTTGCTCAGGTATGAATAATAGACCAAATAAAACCACTTTGGGATCTTTTATTTCCAGTGTTAAATTCCCTATCCACTAGAACAGTATCTAGAACCATGCACTAATTGGGTTGGAGGGAGCTTTGGACACCATCTAGTCAAATGCCCCTGTACTTTGATAGCAGCAAGTAAACTTCACTCTTACTGTCATTACCACTCTTGGCCATAATCTTGAGATCATCATATTTCTTTGCTTTTTAGACAACGGGTAGTAATACAGTTTATCGTGTAAACAATATTCCTATGCTCAGTGTGAAGATTGTCTTTGTTTTGATAGGAAATGATAGGAATTAGGCTATTTTTATTCCCACCTCTTATTCGTGAAAATGACTGGCAATGAGGTTTTGTGTTTCTACTGTGAGGGCTTTTCTTCATCCTTACTGAGCTCTATGTAAAATACTGTATATTAGCACATAATAGCACTTCTGGGATATATGTAACATTTCTTTCTTTACGCTTACTCTTCTTTTATAGTCTAAAGTAAAGTAGAAAAGCAGGTTACAAAATGCTAATATTTGTATTATTATGCCATTGACAAATAAGTAAATGAGACAAATGCATTCAAGATACATTTCAAGAGTGAGGTAAAATTGTGTTACAAAGTGTTCAACTTCGTTGAACTAATTTCAAGCAACTTTTAAAAAGTAAGAGAAATTTTAAAATAAGTTCCTAGAGGTTTCGTAATAATTAGCTGCTAGTAAAGAAGAGGGAATCCAATTAGTGACTCTTCCAAGGGAACGATGAGCAGATCTGTACTGCTAAAACATTTCCTTGGCACACTAAAGTACTAATCAGCCGTAGCACACACTGTCTCTTCCCAGCTAGAGAAACACAGAAAACAAGTAAGGAACAAGGACGTAGCAGTGGGAGAGAGAGATTGCCACAGCAAGAAGAAAAAAAAATCACAACTGTGACATAAAATTGACTAGAAATTGTCGCTAGCATGAAGGAGACAATTTAACTTGAGCCGCTTGTACGCAGAAGTTGAAGTGAAAAAATACCTGGGTTTGAACATATGATTAGCTGACCATTAACTATACTGAGGGAAGATCTTGTAACCAGCTTGACATACCTCCCTGTGAATAACAGATTTAAGAACTGTGCTTACAGTCTTCAGGGGTATTGCAAATTTAAAAATACCAATAAATCACAGTAGAATTCAAAATATTCAGCTGAAAGCAGCTGTAGATTTAAGAATTGTGATGTGCATATATCTAAAAAGTATCTTCCTTGTGTTGCCTTGATTATTTTGTCACTCTTTTGTATTTTTTCTTTTGAAGAATAGTTTTAATAGGCATGATTGTATGCATCAGACACAAACATCTCCAGAAACTTCCTAGAGAAAGTAGGACCAACTTCTAAAATATGAGTGACCAAATTCTCTATTCAGTCCAGCTGTGCAAACTGTGGTCAGCTGTTGCTTTCTGATTCGTTTTTTTAAGCATAGTAAAGGTACAGTATAAGATGCCATGTAGCCAAGTTGATTCTTCATGTGAGAATGACCTAACTGACATTATTTTGGCTTCAAAGGCAAAAATTCTTCGTTATGATATAGAGCCTTGCATTGTACCACAGCAATCTTTTTTCTTTTCTTCATACATAATTGATTTTTGGTGACACGGTGAAGAAGAGTTGGCCTTTGAACCACCAGAGATTGCTCACAGGGAGTGATGCAACAGTAGGAAGTATACAAGATGTGCAATCAAGAGGCTTCTGTGCCTCCGTTAGCTTGGTTTCAAAACAATGATCTATGGTGGATTTAGGATCTATAGGCAACTAAATCTCTCCTGGTTTTGTCTTATGGCACACTGTATTTTCCATGCACTTTGGTTTCATGTACTACATCGCCTTTAGTTTTTTCTAAGATATTGAAAAAAATGTTTTGTGGTTCGTGGTATGTTCTGTAGGCTGAAATGGAGTAGGCATTACTTCACAGTTGCCTGCAATTGTGGGGAACCACAGAGAATGACCAAAGTAGTCTTTTACAGTCCTGTGTCTCATATAAATTCATAGCAATTCTGTATGAGTACTTAGAGCAAGTAATGGTCACACATCTTGGTAAAAGCTTAAGGAAGACACATAATTTGAAACAACCCACCTTGATTCTAAATCAGCTGTTCTCCATGCACCACAAAGATCTTGCATCTTCAGAGTAACTTT
Source organism: Eurypyga helias (assembly GCF_000690775.1). NCBI lineage: Eukaryota > Metazoa > Chordata > Aves > Eurypygiformes > Eurypygidae > Eurypyga > Eurypyga helias. The sequence goes on along the minus strand of NW_010232889.1, from coordinate 25,606 downwards.
TTTGGTCTCTGGCCAGCTATTTCACTTCCACTGCACAGTTCGTTAGACTTTCTCTGAACTCATGGAAATTACACCTGTGTTGCTACTGCTACTATTGTATAATCTCTAATACTTCTCAACTCCTTTACCTGTATTATATGCCTCTGCCAGTTCAGTTTCCTTTTACTCTGCTCGCTAGAATAGTATCACCTGCTTGTTCAGTGGCTTTTCCAGAGAAAATCTACTCAGGAATGAATGCTATTTCAAGTCTCCCTGCTACGGCACAATGGAAAAAAATAAATCAATCAGTGACAATCAGAGCCACATTACCAGAAAAAAAACAGTGGTGTAATATGCACATGCAAGCCTGAATATAGGTGTTGTCTGCATGGGCAAGACTATGTCTCCTCCATAGATTTCTGGGATCTGTTGGTCATGGGGCAAACACTTTGCCAACTCTATGTATGTATCCTTGCAGGGTAAAAGAACCTCTACATCAGTATAATCTTAGGTTTCAAGTCTTATAATTGGGTCTCAAGTCTATATTTTTTCACAATACAACCAAATGGCTATTTGGTATAATTAATTTTTTTTTTTTAATCCTTGTTTCTCTCAGCATTATATTGCTTCTTCCATTCTATGCAGCATTTTATATATATTATATATATTTTTTTCACTCTGTTTTCTCAAAAAGCCACTTACATCAACATATACAGCTCAGCTAAACAATGTGAAGTATTCCAATAGTTTTATAAGAGTGTTATCTTTCAATCTCTGGAAAATGGAAAACAAACTGTAAGAACCTTCCAATGACTCCCGCTAAAATTGTTACTAACAGATTTTGTTTCTTACAGTTGAAAACTAATGCAAATCAAATTGTATCACACATGTCAAACAGCTTCACAATTATGCAATCAACTTGAACCGCAAATTAAAAACAAGACTTGCTACTAGATCTTAAGTCAAAACAAATTTAAGACTTCAATAAGCTCAGCAAAAGCAATCCTCAAGAAATCTACTCATGACCATTATGATGGCAGAACCAGCAAACAAACAGGCTTGAAAGGAAATAGAAGAGCAGCAACCAAATTGCCTCATCTTTTACAAGACAAATTAATGACATTCAAAATGTCTTAGGGAATCAACTACCCTGTTGAAAATCAATTGAAGTAGTAGTTCTGTTTCCAGCTCTCTCAAGAACAAAACCTTTAACTTAATAATACAATGTTGGATGGACTCCATTTCATTTGAACTGCATGGGAAGACACATTCATGGGAACCATCACTTTGTCTGCTAATTAAAACAGTAGGCTGCACTGGAGGGAACCTACTATAGAGATTTGTGAATTTCATTTTTAACTTGTAAAATAAATAATAAATTGGTGGGGTTTTCTTCTGGATAAATTAAGAGAAAACAAGGGGCAGACCAAGATACTCCAACCTTAGTTTCACATCCTATGATCTTTTATGACAGCAATTAGGCACATATAGAGAGTCAAACTCTGTGCAGCAATGTGTTCCATGTGATCCAGTCCATCCAATCATGTAACCATAGTCACAGCTGAATTTGGCCTACTGTGTTAAGTAAAAGGCATTACCTCCACCTTTCCCTAAGAATAAGCAAAAATAGAAGTTCTTTATGTATTTTGGATGTTTGTTACAGTTCACATTAACAAATAATAGTTGCACCAAATAACATTTTACTGAAAGCATTATCTTGAAATATTTATAATTTTTATCTAATAAATATTTATCTAATGGAAAAAGATTAAGCAAAACTGATAGTTTTAACTGATTCTTCATTTGAATAATACAGCAGTGTTAGGGAGACAAGCTCAAGATTCTAGCCAGAAGCTATTCTCAAGTCAACAATCACTCCTCAGCCCATAACTTGGCATCAAATGCCAATACTGTAGTCACATTAGCATGGAAAGTCGACAGTGCTGGTTTTCCCAACTTTAGTCCCATTACTGCAGTAAGTCAGAAAAGTTTCCATAAGTGGTACCTGCTTCCAACACTATCATCACTGGGTTTTCTAAAGAAAAGATGTATAAAACAATTCTCAAGTATACAGAAAAACGTTTGAATTTTTTGGCAATGACAGAATCATGGCCTTCAGACTCTGCCTGCATGGAAATAGCGTATTCTGGGTTGATGCGCATTTAATCAGACCGAGAACAAAATCAGCCAAAAGCTGTGAGACTGTTTGCCATCTTGAGCTTCCTTTTGGTAATGCTTGGAAGTCTGGGTTCAGCACGGTGCTAATGAGATCGCGTGGCTTTTAGCTGAGGAGTAGGCTATGGCAGTTTGGACTCTCTCTTTTTAGGCTCTCCCAGAATACAAAGAATATACACAGTCTTGCTTTTAAAAAGCTGTACTGTCTGCAGAAGTTCATTCTCACATTACTAACTTGTCCAGTCTCATCAACTAGACAGGATCATGAACTACTTTGCTAGAAAATTCTGTAGGAAGAAAATGACTGTAAGAAATGTAATACTTCAGGAGATTACATGGTTTTGAGTGTAAGAAACCAGTTCTTAAGCACACTAGTACAGGCAAAGCCCTTCTAGAGACATAGTTGTTCGAATAAAACAAAATAATTTCTCGTTTGGCCCTTAAATATCTAGTGGCACATAGTGAAAAGGTCTGACAAATGCCCAAATCAGATCATTCTATTAAGTTTCTTGTTTTATATTTGGAAAACTAGATCTTTATTTCCTCTTCAAAAGCTGTCATTTAGCAAGAATCTTTTCTAAATTCACTACATTCTCCTGCAGCGGTATCTATACTTAAATGGCAAATGAAATATGTCTATATTTCATATTTAGGCCTTGATTCTGTAACCACTACCACTCATGCTTCACTATGCATGCCCACAGTCCAGTTCATTAAAGTAGGTGACTTGCATCAAGCTTAGTATGTAAGTCCATGCATACATACTAAGTGTATACATATAACATACATAACATATATACATATAACAGTCACCTCCTTATGTTTTATCAAGGTGTGTAAAATCAGCAGAGAGCATGCATCATCCTTTGCTACTGTTTCATAACTCTCTGCTATTTCTAAAGCGTATTGCAAGAGTTCCAAATCCTATAGTCATGGTCAAACACCAAGAGATTCTAAGAGATGAGATTTATCTCAGATATTAATACCTCAGCTTGAGGTTGATAGCTGCCTTCATTTTTTACAGTATCAACATATTAAAAAAAACCCAAACAAACCCAAACTCAAAACCTTTTCACTTTCAAAATTTTTCACAATTGGCAATGAACTGAGCTGCCTGTTAGATAGATTTCAAGAACATTTTTCTAATGTAAATGATAGACTATACAAAAGATATACAATATCTGACCTTTCTACATTACTACAAACTGTATGCACTTTGCTGAGTTTTTTTAGATGTGATTATTTTCTTCAGCACTGTGATAACTTTAGGTTCTAGAGGTTTAAAACTAGGTTTCACCTATCAATTTTCATGGCAAATCTCGCTCCATTCCCTAATCTATCATCCTTGGTAGGCTTTTGAGAATAAAAGGCATAATACTCTTAAAATTATTTCCCTTTATCACAAATGCATAGATGGGAATATGAATTCTTGACAAGGTATTCGGCTTATGAGAACTTGTTGATACGTATAACACATAGCCTGCTCCTATCATCATCATGCTGTCTATTTAATAATTCACATTTAAATACAAGACCTTAGCTGCCACAGCTAAGGAATAAAATTAAGAAGATTTTTTTCCTGCTGAGAAATCTGGAACACTGTCTAGTGTTTTATCCTTGTGTCTTTTAAACTTGTCAGAAACACTGGTGTCATCATAACCCTGTATCAGTCAGGAATGAAAATATATATTTTGGAACTATGTCTTCCAGTAAGCAGCAACCTACCAAAATCACGAGAGAAACCATTATTACAAAATACATAAAAATGAGATACCTTTGAACAGATTGCCAATTTATACTTTTAACTGATATATTTTAAGCCCTTTGTTTTTCAGTTTTTAAATCTTTATTGCATCTGTTGATCTCCACATTTGTACCAGTGAAGTAATTGCCCTCTCCATTTTATTTAAAAAAAAAAAAAGGTGAAGAGCGTAAAAAAAGCAAGAACAATTTAAAACCCCCAAGGTGATGTATTGAAACTGCTTCCTAATAATCCTATTTATGTGTCCCTCATTCAATAAGGACAAATGAATTTTAGTACAGGGAGACTCAATATTTCTGAAAACTACAATTTTTGGTACAGTTAATGTGGTGCTAGCAAAGCCACATAACAAAGCTTGTTATAAAGAAGAGAAATTGAGAATTTTGCTGTTGATAGATTACATATAGTCACTTTATTGATGAAGATAAAAATAGCTCTGTAGTTTGTCTGGAGTCTAGGACCACCTGTCCAAATCTTTAGAAACATAATTTTTACTTAGTAACAAGGTCAATATTATTAATTTTAGAGCAAACATTCTCACTGTGAACATGACCTCTCGATGATGTTATTGTCCAAACCACTGGCACTGATGTAAACAGGAGCCAATTTAAATGGTACTTAGTGCCCAAAGAATAATAAGCTTGTAACCACTTAAAAGAACACTGTAAGTAATTTATTTAGCATAGACAAAAGATTATGAGAATTCCCACTTCCTTTATAAGTGTCTCTTCTTCAAAGCCACAGAATACAGTAACATTAATCAGACAAGATGCAAATATTGACAATAGTAAAAGGTACCTGCTACTGTACTGCATAATTTTCTCCCTCTGTTATGATTTTATCATACAAAGTGCTTGAAGAGCCACTAAGATGATTAAGGGATTGGAGCATCTGTCATATGAGAAGAGGCTGAAAGAACTCAGGTTGTTTAGCCTTGCTGAGGGGGGTGCTTATCAATGTGTATAAATACCTGACGGGGGAAGTAAGTAAGACACAGTATGAAACTTCTCAGCATTGTCCAGTGACAGGACAAGAGGCAGTGGACACAAACTGAAACATGGGAAATCCCATTTAAACATAAGGAAAAAAAATGCACTGTGGGGTAGACAAATGCTGAAATTGTTTGCTTGGTGAGGCTGTGGAGTCTCCATCCTCGACAGTTTGTTTAGCTGACCCTGCTTTGAATAGAGGGGCTGGACTAGAAAAACGGACAACAAGGCAGACTGAAAACTGACTGAAGTGCCAGTCTCAAAAGATTATGATCAGCAACACGAAGTCCAGCTTTGTCCAGAGGTCAGTCACTACTGGAGTACCGCAAGAGTTGATAGTGGGGCCACTACTGCTTACCATCATCATTAATGGGTAATGGGACAGACTGCATGCTCATCAATTTTTCAGATTATGCAAAATTGAGAGGAGTAGTTAATACACAACTGAGAGGAATAGTTAATACACCAGATGGTTGTGCTGCCACTCACAGGGACACCAAAAGGCTTTGACAAATGGGCCTCTGGGAATCTTATGAAGTTCAACAAAGGGAAATGCAAAGTCTTGTACTTGCAAGGAATAGAGCCTGCATATAGAATCACAGAATGCTTTGGGTTGGAAGGGGTGATAGAATAGATAACTTCAGAGATCCTTTCCAACTTCAGTGATTCTGGGATTCTGTCACATACTAACCAGAATTACTCAATAGGTTTGGAATATGATCACTACATGCAGTTCTAGGCTACCTGTGAACAGAAAGCGTTAGAAATTCCAGCTGAGCCTGAACTGTATCAGAGGTGTATGCATGGTGAAGGCTGTGGTCCTGTCTCACATCAATGACACTGGTCCCCTGTGAGTGTGTAGCATGGATACTAGGGATACACCCAAGCATGCACTGGCTCTGGTTCCTCCTTGTTTTCATTATCCTATGGGATCCACTGTGGTAAGCACCATAAAGCAACCTAAACTAAAGCTAGTTTTTCCTAAAAATTGTTACAGATCAGTATCATTATGTTACACAGCAGCTCTGTGTGCATTCACATTTGCTCTATAACATGTCTAAAATCTTAAAATTATGAAGAAGCTACTGTGTATGCTAAATAATCCAAGGACAGATTTACCATTATAGTAAGCTTCCTGGAATAGTGCATAACAGCAAAATACAGTCCTGTTAAACTGGGTTAATAGCTGCTTCGCATGTCCCTACTTCCCTCTTCTTTCCCTTCATTCAAGCTTTTCTCTTTCTCTTGTCCCTTCTGCATTCCTCTGCTTCTACAGCTTGTTACACTTCTTACAGGCACCAAATTTTCACTAAAAATCTGATGAACAAATTTACCTGTTAGCTTCCAGAAAAATACCTGTGTTTTCAAAACACTATAGCTTTGGGGTAGAGGTATTACTCCATGTTATTCATTTAACATTAGTCTGAATCCTTCTTGAAGGGGAAAACTCAGCAATCTCAAACTGTGGCATACGTCCTTCCATATTGTAGAACTCTACACAATCAACTAAGTTTATATTCAGTGCACTACTTGGCTTTTGAACACCTACAGCCCAATTGTTATAGGGGAGAAGGTAATTTCAGAAGTGGGTAATTCATGCAGGAAATAGGCTCTCTGTTAGAGGTGGTTCAGGACAAGAGTGAGGGTAACTACATTTAGGGTCTGGGCTATGTATTACCACTATCCAGCCCTAGGAAAAGCTGTGCAAATCTGTATTACTCAAGCTTTGATTATGTTCATGTCTTGCTTTTCTTAAGCACCAAGGAAATCATACTTCTTGGGAATTCTGGGGCAACTGTCAACTAGTATTCCCTACCAGAACAGCTTTGTTGAGCAAAGCAGCCGCAGAGGCAAGCCTTCTGGTCTTCTGTGGGTAAAATAAAACCAAGTTTTTGAAAGGAAAAAGCAGATCTACTCTTCAGCTAACTCCAGCAATTATGGAAGTAAACATATAGAATGTACAACAGCACAAACTATCCACACAAGGGTCCAAGACAAGCTAGGTCCCATTTACTACAACACCTGACACTATTTTTATTGCTATTAACAAAACTGGCTAGATTAGACGTAGTGCAAATATATTCATTCAGCTAATACACCTTCAGCTGCAGTGAAAATGTACCCTTTGAGAGTCCATCTGGTCTAAAGAGTCTCCAATCTAAACTGTGTGAAGAAAAGAATGTATTACTGAGACTGTTTTACACAGACAGTAAAATATTTCTAGCTGCTTTCCTAATAAATTGCTGATGTCAGCCATGCAGAGACATGACTGCCTAGGAATTAAACTTCCAACTCTCAAATTCCAATACAATGTGTTAATGACAACATTATTCTTCACCTGAATGTTCATTTGACATGTATTTAAACCAGATACCGGATTTCTGAGGTGGGAGATTTTATTCGGAAAAAATAACGATATTAAACATGTAACCTACATCTTGCTTCATATTGCTATTGATACTAGCTCCTGAAAATAAGATATCTGCAGGTAGTTTTAGAACAGGATTGATATGGAATTAAAAGGTAAGTCTGAAATATTCAGCATATGGAGGCAAGTATAAAGCTTTGCAAGCTAAAATATTTGAAGATAAAAAGCTGGATTTTTCAGAATTTCATACCTTATATAGTCTGTGTCTGTGTTTTTATAGATATATATCTTTTTATATATTTGCAAAATGGGAGTGAAACAGAACGTTGTAGTTTAATTGCATTTTTGCATTCATTTTTAAGCAAGAGTAAAAACTACTTAAGATGACAAAGAATCAGACCCATCAACCCATCTTTCTTTTTCATATTAACAAACACTTGATGAATGTGAATACTGCTGTTTACAGAGCCTAATCCCACACAATACCTCCATGACTTCCTGAAACAAATTATTTTTATGTCTCTATGATGTAATTAAATGGATTTTTACCTCTGCTGTGATGAAGGGATTGTTGGTTAATACGCATCTAGTACTGATAGAGTGTTTTACAGCTACACATTCATTATTAAAAAGAAAATAAAAATGCACAGTTACGCTCATTTCCAAAGCAGCGGTTAATATTAACGATTGCTAAAACAGAAATACTGTCTCACTTTGTATTTGTAATTAACTGAAAGTAATTTTGGTTGCAAATAAAAGAATGTTATTGCAGGTTCAAGTGCACACATGTATTATACTCTACAGCGAGTTTTAAAGATAACACCTCTGTCACTGCACTCTTTGCAGCACGGTTAGAAGTGTACTTGTAAACTACCCTTATTCCGCATATGCACAAGTACCACCATCTACCCGTAACTAGGAGGGAAGATGTCAAATACAGGATACTACCAGTGTCCACAGTGCACTGATAACTCTGGGAGAACAATGTGTCACTCCTCCTAACTCCTGTAAGCATTCCCATGTGAGAAAATTCCAACACTGTATTATCTAACAAAAGTGTGCTGGAAGCATGTGGACACTATTAAGAACTGAAGTGGTCCTCTGGTCTGCTGCTCCATTACACCTCTTAGTCTTGAAGCCACAAAGATTGCATCATAATCCCATGGATGTTTTGTTATCTTTGCTTAGGTTGTGATGACCACTGCACAGGCAGAAACTGCTCATACGAAAATGTCAAATTTCCATTATTTTTTTTCTTTCCCCTCCTTACACCTCCCAAACCCAAGATGTTTAGATACTCTAAGTACTTCTATCCTGTCTAAAGTACTTCCATACTCTATAAGCATTGCAGTGAACTCCACAGTGGAGTCAGTGACCCATTTCACTAATGACATGTGAGCAGAGACGAGGAAAGAATAAGGTTTCCACACAACACTCAAACATTGTTATGGAAAGAAAACTGCTCACATGAGGAATGCTAGGCTGCTTACATCCCTACAGACTCCATGTCAACAAAAATAACAGCAACCTTTTTGCTCTATTCCCAGAACAGCACTGCTAGTAAACCTGCAAAACTCTCAGTAGATTCCAGAAAAAATTTCAGTTTCACTAGAGACTAATGCCAAATAGGATCTTTCAGATCTCATTCCTCTATAAAAGGAATGCATTATGTTAAACAGGAGTAGGTGGAAACATCAGACATTTAGGCAAACCATCCAAAAGACTCCTGCACAAGAAAATAAACACTCTAATTTGAGAAAGTTGAGCATTATGCAATGCACACAACTGCATCAGTAGTCTGTTTTCTGCAGTAAAAGGAATGAAGCAGAACACTTACAGACCTAAGTACAAATTTGTGTCCAAGGCAAACTTAAATTCTTATTTTTCAATTCATTTGTCTCAAGCAACTTCAGTAGGATACACTGTTTAAATAAGCACCTTGAATATCTTTGATGCGTGGATTCTTTTCTCAGACCGAGTTAGAAATATTCATCATCTGCCCCACCAGGAGGACTATAAAGTGTGGTAAAAAAAATTAAGGATATCTACATCAGACTGTCATCTTCCTTCCTGACAAATATTTTATTATTCAGATACTGCCTATAGCTTTTTTATAGTTTAAGTCTCAAGTGCTTCCTAGGTCATCCTGCTAAATAACTGAACTGAGCCTGGCTAGACAGAGTTAACTTTCTTCCTAGCAGCTCATATGATGCTGTGTTTTAGGTTTGTGACCAAAACAATGCTGATAACACACTAATATTCTAGCTATTCCTGAACAGTGTTTGCACACCATCAAGGCCTTCTCTCTCACTATTCACCACAATGAAGATTGGGTGCAGTAGGCTGGGAGACGACAGAACCAGGCAGATGATCTGAACTAACCAGGAGATATTCCATGCCACAGAACACCATGCTTAGCCATTAAAAGGAAAAGGAGAGGGGTTTAGGGTCTTTTACTTGGCAACTAGTGCTTGGGAATTGACTGGGCACCAGTCTACCTATGGGAGGTAGAGACTGCCTGCCTTTACCTCACTTGTTTTGTTTTCCTTCCTTTCTCTAATATTCCACTTATCTTTCACTTATTAAACATCTTTTTTTCTTTTTTTCTATTTCAACCCCCAAGTTCTCTTGCTTTTACTCTTCCCCCATCCCATGGCAGGTCAGGTGGTGAATGAACGAGCAGCTTGTGGTGCTTAGCTGGTTAACCCACAAAAATAATATAATCTACAAAATTAGCAATGTCCAACCTTTCTGTTGTGCTGTCCAGTGATGTGTGAGTGGGTATTGAGGGTTTATGCACACTTGTGACACAACTAAGCCTGGTTTTGTGTTACAACCAGATGTATGCTGTCCCATTTCTCTATGGCCAGATACAGATGTGCATCGTATGACATGTCCAACACCTCTGAGTGATGGAAAGAATGTGGGAGTGGGCTGGGTGGCAGATGAACTACTTACCCAGGCAGTATCCAGCTCAGTCAGTAGTCTGCCTACAGGTCAATCGGCTGTATGAGAATAATTCTGTGTAACACTATACATTGATTATGTGTTGTTAACATAAACTCTTTCAACATTCTTGCCCCCAAATAAACACAAAACGTCTACAAAACATGGTCATCTACTGCACATGCATCTCTCCTAGGGGAGAGGATGTGTGAAAAGCATGTCACAGGTGTAAGGCACATTGTTTAATACACTGCTGGAAGATGTTTCATTTATAGGGCAACAAACACAGTGTAAGAAGCCATACAGAATAATTACATGATCTCATAACAGATAGATATTTATATAAAGATATTGACTTTTTTTTTTAGAATGGGAATATACTATATACAAGTGATAGCATTTTTGGGTGCTACCCACTGATACGTGTTACTTTTACTGCATTCGTAGTAAAGCACCATTTGTATTACCGAATATCCTCAATGCCCTCTCACTGAGCATGAAAATGCTATATTACATCAAAAATAAAAAAAACTCTAAGTAGTAGATTTTCATACAGAAATTTATAAGTAAAATAGAAATCAAAATGTACGGGCTGTAAGTTAGAAGTCATTGCAAGCAACTTTCCCTATTGACTTTAGGGCAACTTTCCCTATTAACTTTTTTGAGCCTGTGGCTTTTGACTCTTAAAATAAATGCTGCATCACTGTCACACATATGAAAAATGCTATCAACATTGAAGAATACTGCAGAACTAGTGCAATCTACTTCTAATAGCAAACTGAGTATCTCTTACAGGGGCTTCAAGATTACTGTACAACTAAGGCAAAGCTGGATGTGGTGTGCAAGAAAGTGGTACAAATAAGACTTAAGGAATGTGGTTATTAACAAGGATATTTATCAACTATAACAAAATATTTATTTTTCTAGGAGTGGTATGAAAAAATCTGCCAAAATGAAGAGAATAAGCCTGAAAGATAGGAATCCTGACTTCTTAGGATTCCTAAGCATCTGTTACTTCTACTTGCACAATATACACCCTTGTGTTACCTTAGGGAAGCCAGGGCATACACTTCCACACAATATTTCTTTTCTCTAACCTTATTATTTTCAAAATAAATATGAGATCCTCACTCAAGTCTGGCTTTCTTCTTTCAGAAAGAACTCTTCTGGAAGGCTGATCTTGGACCATTTTGCACCTTAGCTAGTTTGCTTTTATCAGTTGTTAAAACAACACATCTTTTCTACGTTTATTTTTAAAGAACATAAAAACATAAATGGAGAAGGACTTAATGCAGAACAAATAGGGAACAGTATTTTTACAGAAAACCAAATGGCTAAGAAGATATATAAACTACTTCAAGACCAACATGTTACGCAAATATAGTACATAGCTCTCCCTTGTATCCAGGGGCCATCTTTTGCAGAGCTACAGGGCTAGCTGTTGCTTTACTTCCCATATACTTTTTGAATACTACCTGCCACAAAGGAAGATAAAAGCTAATTTAAAATTTAAATAGCCAGGTACTTTACAAGGGACCCTGTCATGCCTTTAAAGTGCTGACAAACCATACTAGATTTCTGTTCTGAAAACATCTCATCTGTCAGTATCCTACCACCTTCTCAATACACATGTCCCTCTATTCTGCTTTTACCGAATTAGCAATCTGAATTCTGAAGAATTTCAGGTAATTGCATGCAGAACATTCTCTGCCATGACTGTGTATCACTAAACATCCAAATGTTACAGTAAAGACCACTGTGATCATCTAGTCTGAGCTACTTTAAAAAAAACCAAAACAAACACAAACCATATGATTTACTTGGATTAATTCCCATCTGAAGTTCAACAGATGACTTTGACTAAATCATCCTTCTTAATTTTCACAGTTACCAGCACTGAGTAATCCACTACAATCATTAGTAATTCCAATTAGTAAAATAATAATAACAAGAAATCCTTTATTGTAGTCTGAATTAGTCTGGTTTTATAACCACATTTACTAAGCTACAGTCATTTAATTTTCTTTTAACCTGCAAGACTGAAAAATCTGCTTTTGAATATCAGTTACTTTATCTCAAATGTTTCCATTCAGTTTACCAAAACTAATATTAAGGGATGGCTTGATTACTGGCTGGAAGTGCAACCTTAGCGTTCATTTTACTAAGCTGTGCCTCCAGTCTTTCATGAAAAAGCATGCATCCCAAGTCCTGCATAATTCTTTTAGGTCTTCTATACACCCTTTTCAATTTTTCTGCATCCTCCTTAAAGTGCAATTGCTAGAACCAAGTTCAGTATTTGAGTAGTGACCACAGCACTAACAGCCACAGAAGCAATGTAATTCGACAACTGCTTGATATTCCCCTTGCCCATTCATCCAAGACTACCTTCATTCTTTTGTCTCCCCTTCACACTGGCAGCTGATTATACCATGACCCTTCAAAACTCTTTTAGAAGTCTGGGCTTTGTGAGGGAAGAATAAGGCACTCTGTAAATAGAACCTACATAGTGATTTCTCTTTTGCTACTTATCCTATTCTTCAATTTTATTATCTCAGATCTTCAAGAGATCTGGAATATGCCCATGGAAATGTATGAGACTTCTATCTGAACTCATCTAATGTCAGGAAGCTTAACTACTTTTATATGGAACATACAGATTTTAGAATTACTCCCATGGTTTTTTTTTTTTTCCCCCTGCTGTTTCCCTCATGAACACCCAAACACCACATACTTATTTCTACAGTTTCAAGTGAGGAAAGAGTTTGTAGACTATGACTGACTAGTGACCCTATATGCATTCTTCGGCTTCCATCTGCTTTGTGATGCTTTGTTGATTCACAGTTAAGCTGTACTCTAGCCTAACATTTGAATCAAATGTC
>NW_010232889.1:11731-12477 GCF_000690775.1 Eurypyga helias | reverse complement strand
AGGGAAAGCATGATTATATTACCTTAAGAATATTGCCAGATTATGTCTCCATTTCTGTTCTGCTGATGGACCATTTCTGGTCCTTCTTCAAGGTTTTGTGTCATGTAATTAAACTACTTTGGTAATGAGTTTCCCCACTCCCTGCTCTCTGTCCTTGCTTCTGTCTGCACTGAACACAGAACTAACAAACTTCTAGCTGCAACATTTTATACCATATGAGGTCGGTACTTAGCAATAGTGAGATCATAACTTGAATTTTAGTACAGTGGGCACTAAATGGGTGTTTTTATATAATAGCATCTAGGATATGTGCCTAGAAAAAGATACATGGCAACTTTCCAGTCTTCTTTCTTGCACTTACAAAGAGAAAACTCCTGAAATTGTACTAGTAAGTCCATCTACATAAGATTAAAAATAATCAAGACATTTCTCTAGGATTAGATGACTGATTCCAGCCAGTCAACTTGTAATGCAAGTATACCTGGTTTTAGCCTGATGAGCTTTTACATAGCCAAATTCTGGAAATAATTACTAGACAAAAAATTGCAAATTTAATGCTACAGAAGTGAAAAAAGAGCAGTTAAGGTTTTCTAGATTTAAATAAGCTTTCTTGGCTTTTAAACACAATCTTATTTCAAAGGAAAGACCTTTTTTTCCTTGCTTCATGCAAATTCAAAGGTCTAAATTCAGAATTTCCACAATAAGTATATAGGATTCAAATTGTGGCCCCTTAAATTAGCAGGAAT